>NC_066580.1:390936663-391174163 GCF_024323335.1 Lathyrus oleraceus
ATTTTCCGATAGTACATAATGAGGTGACTTTTAGGACATTAGTGGCCTTCGTACTTATCGAAATCCGGGGTCTTTAATTTCGCGGGAATCACGAGACCAGACACTAGGCACATCTCCCTAGCAGTAGCACCAAAGACTTGGTCACCTTCCATAGCCCTTAACCTTTTCTCAAGAATCTGAAAATTCTCCTTCATTCCTCTTATGTCTTCATGCCTTTCATCATCTTCGTCAAAAAAATCCGAAGCATGTTGTTGATCTTCAAAATAAGGTTGCACATGTGCGTGGACAAGGGGTGGTGTAAATGTGTGGACCACGGGATGAGCTTCATTGATAGTTGGAAGAGGAACCGTCTGCTGAGTGGATTGTACAACGCCAGGGGAGCCTTCAATTGGAGGTGTAAATCCGGGAGGTAAACCGAAGATTGGCCAAGTAGTAGGCATTGTTCTTGCAGGTTGGGATTCAATCGTAGGACCAGTGATTTCTGAAACGACCGTCGTTTGGGTGTCCAATTTGGCCTTAATGACTTGTAGTATCTCCATGACTTGACCCATATTTCCTCACAGGTCCTCAAGTTCTGAGATTACTCTCTCCAATTCTTGCTCTTGATCTGCCATTCTTTGACGAGTGTTGGCTTGAGTGTTGTAGTTGTGTTGAGGACTCAGTGTGTAACAACTAGATAGAGAAAATAGAATGAGTTTTTATTTATTTATTTTGGAGAATTCATGAATGTATGTATGAATGTATTATGAAGTTTTATGTTTACTTATTTTTAGGGATTCTTATAAACTTTGCAGTTATTGATCACGCACTTTGAAATTAATGTGAACAGAAACAGAAGACAACAGTCAGAAGCTTATGCAAAAATTCAATACCCATTCATTCAATGAAGCCAAAAAGTACGGAGTATATAGTCAAAGTGGGTACAAAATATTAAGCCAAATACAAAAATTGGAAATAACACGAAGCAAACAACTTAAAGAGTCTTCTTAGCAACTCACTCTTTATGGGCCTCAAATTCTTCTTTGAATCTTCGCATCATCCTTTCGCAAAGCAAAACAAGGTCACGAGCCGAAGAATGAGTGTTATTTCCATCCATGTCCTCTAGAGCATTTTCTAATTTCCATGGTAAGTCTATGGCCACGCCATTACAAAACTCTGTGAGGTTAGCCAACTTCGTACGATATGCAGTAACACTTGGCTGCAGAAGGTTGATGGTGCATTCATACTCATCCAATATCTCATTCAAATGCTTCCTATGATTTAGCCAACCCATGCTTTGGCTCTTCAGAGACTCATATTGTTCCTTCCAATAACTAGTTAGCTCCTTGTTTGTATTCAGCTTATCACACCTCTCTTCCCAGGCTTTAGGACATATTTGAGAGGCTCTTTGGGCTCGTTCCTTAAGACGTCTTTCACGTACCACTTCAGCTTCGGAGCTTCGAAGTTGCTCCTTCAGTTCTTGGATTTGGGCTTCAAGCTCCTCCCTTACCTCCTTCTTTTTCTTAGTGGCTAGGTCCCACCAACGCTTCCACTCTTGTCCATCTCTTTTGGCCTTACCTAACTGATCATGGAGTGAACCTAATCTAATATCCACCTGATCTAGGCACTCCAAGACCCTTTCCTTGAGATCTTTCTCAATTTTGTTCTTCTTACGACTCTCATCCAAAAGTTCCTTCCTTTGGTTACTCTTCCTTTTGAGAATCATATTTTCCCCAGTTTCTTTGTAGAGTTCAGATTGGAGATCCTCTTTCTCCTTTCCAAGTTTAGCTACCATGGCTCGAAGTTCTTCCCTCTCTTCAAGAGAAACAGGGATCGGTTCTGGTGAAGTAGACTTTAGAGGAATCTCTATAGAAAAAGGAAGTTTCACAACCTTGATCCTCTCTGAGACCCGTTGTTGATAAGGAACCCTTATTGCACCATTCTTCTTTACTAATTATGTTCCTTTGGTATGCACTTTTTCCCAAGATCGGATGATCTTACGGAGTAGAAAAGGATCATTGGTTATCATATCATTCAAAACCATATCTTCTAACTCTTTATCATCGGGCTTCCCACGCATAGGGTATCCAAACTGTCGCAGAGCTAACATGGGGTTGTAGTTGATGCAACCTTTAGATCCTATTAGTGGTACATTTGGGAAAATACCACAACTGACAATGATTTCTTCAACATTCAGCTTGTGTCGGTACCAAAGGATATCCTTACTAGACAAAAACACCAGAGTTCTTGCCCAATCCCCATTGGACATTTCACTAATGTGAGCATTAGGCTTGAACACATATGAGATAAGCCAATTATAGAGCAATGGAAGGAAACATATCAACATTCCATTCTTCTTTTGATGTCGAGTATGCAAAGTATGAAAAGTTTCAGCTAGTAGCGAAGGAACCAAACTTTGTTTATCCTTTCAAACGGCCCAAAAGACACTTATGGCGGCAGAATCTATAAAACCTTCATGGGTTGGGAGCAATACTGGCCCATATATGAGAAGAGCGAATATATTTGCCAATGCATCCCAATGATGTATCACAAACAGCCTTTCTGCTTCTTCTTCTAGGTAAGCCCTCCAAAAACCAAAGAGATTCTCTGTTTTCTTCCAATTAGCCAATGCATCAGATATGGGGATGTGGAGTGCAAGGGATAGCTTCTCTACCTCAGGCACCTGACCAATCCTATTATACGATGTCTTTCATTTCATAGAAAATCCCAAGAGTCGATCAAATTCCTCCAGGGTTGGAGTCAACTGAAAGTCTTGGAATAAGAAACTTCGAAGCGGAGGATCATAGAGCTGAGCCAAAGCGGTGATGGCTAGTGTTTGAACATCTATTGAGAGGAGATCCAAAATCTGGCCAAACTTTCCTTGCAAATTAACCCGGAAGCATGCGGGAAGTTCATTCAAAAGTCTTGATATGTTGACAATATCTGGCATTTTGGCTTTGAATGGTAATGTTTTCCTTCTTTCTGAACTCATTACAAACTTTTTGTGCTAGCAACCGCGTGTTCAAAAATTCCCTGAAAACAAAATTTGGTATGAGTGTCATGATGTTATGCAAATGATCATGAATGCATGGTATTTGGTTTTGGGATATCATAAGGTAACTCAAAACACCCTATTTGGTAGGCTTCTTAACAGATAGTTCTAAGTTGGTTACCCATAAACCCACTCACATGATAGTTTCTACATTTTTGATAAGGTTCCCAGAGTCATGGACAATAATTGTATCAACATCATGCAATAGGCTAGCCGCTTTATGACAAGAGTGAAGAAAGGTCTCTTCTGAGTGGGGTTTTCATGTTGGGTGCAACAAGGAGAGGCCCTTGGAGTCCAACATTACGCAACCACCAAAGCAGAAACTGGTTCTAAGAGGGGCTCCTAGAGTCATGGACCCTTCATGAATCAACGTCATGCGACAGGCTAGCTATCTTATAACAAGATCTACAAATAGGTCTACTCTAGGGGAGTCTTCATGCTAGACACGCAAGGAGTGGCCCTTGGGGACTAACACTGCACAACTTCCAATTCTAACTTATGTGTTCTCTCTTCTTTTTCCAAAGCTCGGGTGTAAAGATTTATTCATAATATCCAAACCCAAAGCCCACACATAAATATATACAGATATAATAATGCGTTAAAGCAAAGATAAAGAAAAACATATAACAAATAAGAAAAGGAAACAAACAAAACTAACACACATATGAAAACCTAACTAAAATAGGGTTGACTCGCTTAGGAGATGTTCCTGTCTCCACAGCAGAGTCGTCATCTGTTGTACCTCGAAAAATGAGAAAACGACGCTCGCGAAGTGCAATCACACGCTCGCGAGATGGACTGAACAGAGTCGCCACCGAACTTTATTTATTCCCAAAGAGGGAAAGGGTAAATATCTATAAAACCCCTAAAAGAAAGGATAAGATATGGTCATCGCAACCAATATCAGGGTTCGGGGGTCATTTACGCAAGGGGAAGGTATTAACACCCCTCACGTCCATTGTACGCAAGAGTTTTTCATTATTAGGGGGAAGAAAGGAACTAATCCTAAATTTTTTATTAATGGGCCTGACAAGATTTTGCAATCCTGCTCCTACGTATCTCCGGGTGCAATAGTGAATTCAAGGCTTACGTGGTTCTGGGTAGAAAATGTTTGTTTGTTGGTCAATTTTAGCGAAAGCTATATTGTATTAATCAACGAAAAACATTGTTTTACCCAAAACAAATGAGGAACTACCACACATTGAATGGATTTACAAATCAACATTCGGAAAAATGTCACTTATCTCAACTCAACAATTATGGACAAAGCATTGCTTTGCATCACCTTAAGACAAGATATCCTTCGTTTATAAAAGGTTTTTAAAGATTAATCGCACGGCGGCGAGAAAAGAGTTTGATGTGTTGGACGTATTTTATAGGTGAGTGACGAATATTTGATGAGAACGAGACATAAGCCTCGAGATCAATTATTCGGGGTTCCACTGGAATGCTAGATACCAATGGTCCTTTTTTATTCGAATTAATTGAGAAAATTGTTTGATGGACAGCGAACACTTCATAAGAATCAATTGTTCAAAGAGTTGCGCCAGAATGCTTGATCTCAACGACCCTTATTTTGTCCAAGTTAATTAAAGTGTTTTAGGGACGAAAGAAAAGAATGAACGGTTAACCTAAAAACGCGAGGCTCGGGACCGATCATTCAAGGGTTTCCATCGGAATGCCAGATTCCAATGGTCCTCTCCTTTCAAGTTATTTTAGAAAAAGGGGTTTAATATTTTAACTTACATAATAAAACGTTTGAATCGGGATAAGAAACAAATTAATCAGATTAAAAGATACAACTTGGGGTAGGACCAAAGTTTAAGAAATTAGTCATAAGTATTTTATTCTATTAATTAATCAACATCATTACTAGATATTTATTTAATTATTTATTCATAATATTCTAACAATAATAAAGAAAACTACAAAGAAAACGATATTATTTGAAAATAATAATTCTATAGTTATTCAAACATTTAGAGAAAATAGCAAGAAATTAAATTGGAGAAAAATACAATTAATATTTTTTCATGACTAGTAAAATAAAGTGAGAAAATAAGACCAACTTAATATTAGATATATACATATTATTAAAAAAATCGGATAATAAAACAATTAAATACTCTGTCTGTTCTCTTTAAAATCTAACTAAAATAATAACAAAAGAAAATAAATTAAATATAACTCTTTTTTTTATTCTAACATAATCTAAAAATAGTAATAAATATAACTAAGTGAACTCTTTTAATATTTTTATAACATAATTTGAAATAATAATGAAAATAACTAAATTAATTTTTTTTTAAAATATTCTTATAACACAATCTAAAAATAATAATAAAAATAACTAAATTAATTTTTTTAAATATTTTTATAACACAATCTAAAAATAATGATGAGAATAAATTAATCTTTTTTAATGGTTTTTATAACATGACCTAAAACTAAAATAAAATAAATGGTAAACTTATTTTTTAGAATTTTTAATGACATAATCTAAAATTAAAATAAAATAAATGGTAAGCTCTTTTTTTAGAATATTTCATGACATGATTTAAAATTAAAAGTAAATAAATGGAAAACTTAATTTTTTGGAATATTTTATGACATGATCTAGAATTAAAAGAAAATAAATGGTAAACTCCTCTTTTGGAATATTTTATGGCATGATTTAAAATTAAAAGTAAATAAATGGCAAACTTAATTTTTTGAAATATTTCATGACAAGATTTAAAATTAAAAGTAAATAAATGGAAAACTTAATTTTTTGAAATATTTCATGACATGATCTCTAATTTAAAGAAAATAAATGTTAAACTTATCTTTGATGAATTTTTATGATATGATGTAGAAATAAATGGTAAACTTAATTTTCTGGAATATTTTATGACATGATTTAAATTTTAAAATAAATGGTAAACTTATTTTTTGATTTTTATGACATAATATAAAATTAAAATAAAATAAATGTTGAACTTAATTTTTTTGAAATTTATGACATAATCTAATAATATTAATGAAATAACTAAATTAACTTTTTTTTTTAAAATTATAACATAATCTATAATACAAGAAAAAAATGGAAAAATCTTTTTGTGATTTTACTATTATGATTTCTATGTATTTATTTATTTAGTTTTATTTGTAAAATAAATAACAAAAGAATAAATTGATTTAAATGTTTTAAGAAACAAAAGAAAAGAATGAGCAGGTAACTTAAAACGCGAGGCTCGGGACCGATCATTCGAGGGTTTCCACCGGAATGCTAAATTCCAATGGTCCTCTTCTTTTTTATTTGTTTAGAAAAAAGTTTTAACATTACACTTAAATGAGAAAATGTTTGAATCGGGATAAGAGACAATTTAATCGGGTTTAGAAATAATGGGTATTGGACTAAGATATCATCAAATAGTTATTTATTTAATTTGCAACAAATAAATAAGTAAATAAACAATTTAATTTAATAATAAAATGAATGATAAAAACTAATTAGAGATTAACTAATCATATTATTCAATTTAATACTAGTAGAAAATAATTAATTAATAATGACCAAATAAATAAATTATTCTAAACTAAATAAATATTACTACTAAACAAAAAGGTAAAAGAAAGTGGGAGTTCTTTTTATGATTTTTATTATTATTATTTTTTTGTATTTTTTTTTAAAGAAAGTACAAGAGAACTTCTAAACATCCACTAAAAAAACTAAATATAATTAAAGTAGATATAAAGAAAAAGATCTAAATTTCTAATAATATTCATCTTATTTTGTTTTTCTCTTAGAAAAAAAAACTCAAAATTATATTTTTGTGAAAATGTTGAATCTATTTTATTTTCATTTTTTTTAAATTAACCAAATAAAAAACGGAAAGGGTCTACGGGTTTCAATAGCAACTGATATGAAAAGAAAATAGGATTCTAAAACCCACGAAAAAGGAGCCCACTGGGGCTGGGTCCATGAGGGGCGGGTCGGATCCCCCCATAAACCAGTTCAGCTATGCATTATGATAAGGGAGGAAAACTCTAAGAGATTGATTACACGACCGTTTTGTCTTTTAGAGAAAAGAAACACGATTCTCGCTTCTTCAAACTCAACCGTTCCATTTTTTCTCTGCAAAATCGGTCACTCAAAAAAAAAAACTCCACGGGTGATCACTTAACTAAACCTATGAAAATAGCCAAGCCAAACTGAAATCGAGTTTCAAAAGAAACAAATCCCCCCTTTTTTGTTCAAACACGGCCTAAGAAGCCTACCTACGTGAGGGAGCGAAAATCTGAAAAATCAAGGCGGAACAACAATATGCAAAGAATCAAAGTTGACACGAATATGATCTAAGAGAAGCAAAGGAATTACCTAGATGCTCAGGTACGGAAAAAATAAATTTGAAATCTTTACTGTCAATTTCGGATCATCCCCTTCTTCCCTCTGGTATCGTGCTCTTCTTTGTTCAAACTTGTGACATTGATTCAATCTGTGTTTCTGTTGTAATGGTGCTTGGATTTTTGTTGCTGTAAAAAAAGTTATGGTTTTTGTGGATTTGAGTTTTTTTTCTGAATTTTTGTAGCCTCATTGACTTAAGGAATGTCTCATATTCTTTGAACTTTTCAGTTTTTTTCTTTGGAAATTTTTGTTCTGATTTTGAAACTTTGGATGGCTATTTTTCTGTGTATGTTTTGATTCCCCTTTTTGCGGTTAGAACTTCTATTTTTATATTTTTTTTTAGGTTTGAAAGTATGTGTGTTAAAGAAGAAAAAAAGAGAAAGATGGACATGATCTTTAGCTTGCTGTAGAAAGAAAGAACAAAATTGTAGAAAGAAAGAACAAAATAGTGTAACTTCTACTACTGCTATATGTTTTTTAGCTTCTGTGCAAACAAGACAAAAAAAGATGTGTACAATTATTATAATGTAAAACTTAAATTTCTATTTTTTTATGAATTAAAAATCAATGTAAAAAGGAATGTAAATATTTTTGAATTTTAATGTAAACATAATATCTATTTATAAAAAGACCAAATAGTTTACCTTCTTTAATCAAATTAAATAGAATCAAAAGTAAAGATGAAATTATCATACTTATTATTACTTACTCAAATCCAACATTATTATTACTAATACTAATTAACACATTAAAACAGAAATAAAAACTTAAACTTGTAAATCACATAAACTTCCTTGCTAGGGTTTAATGGATAAGAAACAAAGTCCAACAAAATAAAAAAAAATTAACTTAATTTGAAATGAAATGTAAAGATAATAAACCTAGTTAATCAAGGTTATCTCTTTAATGAAAATTACAAAACAAATCTCTAAATATCCATGTTGACAAACACCCCATATGATGCAAGATAAATGCTAAAATGGACATGTATGATAAAGAAGTGTACCAAAGAATAAAAAGTATGAATGAACATGGTATATGATAGATGTGAACATGAATGCATAATGACGTGGTTATGATTGGTTAAAATTAACTAGAAAGCCTAATGGGAATGCATATCAAAAACTTAAGTTCATAAACCTAACAAAGGTTAAATGAAATTCAAACCAATGTTGATTATGGGCCTGAATAGAGAAAAACAGGGATTGGTCAGAACAAATAAATCAAACAAAAGTGACCAAGAGTTCTCAATCATGTACGGGAAATGAAACCCTTATGACCAGATGAAATGGTCTTAAGGAAATTATTCAAATAATGATATGTGGATGAATGAACGCAAATGATTTAGTTGGGGTAAAATTTAGGGTATGACATCAAGTAAGGAAACTCGTATCCAAGTAATTGAGGAGGGGAATCAAAGGCTCTAGACCATCTCCCTTTTCACCCAAGTTATTACGAAAATGAGTTTGAGTAAGTTAGATTGTGAAAGTGATTGGAGATAAATCGAATTATGAATGTTTAAGAGATGACAATTATTTGAATAATCGAGTAAGGGAACTCATACCCAAACAATTGAGGAGAGGAATCGAAGGCTTAAAATCATGCCCCTTTTCATGTTTAATGAAATGGTGTTTAATTGTGATTAGGTGTTTTGAATTGATTTGGAAAAAGCGCACTCGATATTTACCGAGGTTTTTATTTGCGTTTGAAGTGAAAACTATTTACAACATATGAGAGGTGTAAAAAAGAATGGTTAATGGGCCTAGCACATATAAAAGCCTAATACTTAAATTAGATTCATTTTTATAATATTAACATAATTAGATTCATTATTATAATAATAAAAACATATAAAAACAAATATATAGATGAATAAGTAAAATATGAAAAATAAGAAGAAGAAAAAAGGTTTGACTTTTCAACACTAATCATCAACCAATGATAACAAGACATATGGCAGTGGATTAAGAGAAAAAAACATAAAAAGAAAACGTGAATCATACTTTCTTCTTAATTTACTCTCGCCTTCTTTTAATCTGCTATGCTCAACAAAATAAGAACAAACAAACTCACACTCTAAATCAAAAAGCAAGGAAGCAAAAATGATGACACCATTTTTGGTCTACTCCCTTAACTCTCTGATGTTTCCAGGCGATGACATAAACTCAGATATCTCACAACAACCAATTTATATCAAAGCAAACCGAAAAATATTCCATGCAACTTGACATGATATATGCAACCAATATGTGTTTGAGAGTAAAACTCAGTTCGAAACTCTCAAATCCCAACACAATGAGATAATAAACAATAACCCTCTGCAATATGAATATAATTATAGCACTCTTACAATGAATACACCACCATATTCCATCAAAATAACAACACAAAATCGAAATGGGAAACAAATGCAACGGTTGTTGTTTGATATTGTTGTTCTAGATCCAATGACGAAGTCAGTGTAAAGTCAAAGTTGAAAGTGAAGCACAAATTTATGGTTGTATTGTCCACTATTTTGGGTAGTGGTTATGGAGGTTGGCTTTGGTTGTGTGAGAGGTGAATGGCGATGGATGAGGGAGATGAATGGAGGGGATCGTGGTGGAATCGAGGTGTTTACGGATCGAAGAAGAAAGAGCAAGAAATTGATGGTGATGAGTTGTGTTTTGAAGAGTGAAGAGGATTATTTGTTGGAGGAAGGGTGGTATTATTTATGGTGAAATTTGAAGGGATGGTTGAGTAAAGCAAATGAGGTTTCGTCGGACTAGTTTAGGTGATTTCGAGTAAGGTTTTCGGTGGTTATTGTTGGATGGTGAGTAGTGGAAGATGGAGTTCGTGTGAGGTGTGATGTTAGTGGAACAGAGGGGATGGTTTGCTTCGGTGGTTAAGGATGGTGAAAGATGAAGAAGAAGATGATGAGGGTGATTTTTTTTTTTAGTGTAAAGTCTCAGAGAAAATATTTTTTCAAAGTGAGTGGAATCTATTTTTAATTACTCAAGAAACCATTTTGTTTGCATCCTTCTATTGGGACATGTGGCACTAGCTGATTGGTGGGGGAATGAAATTTGTTGTGCCAGCAAATCAAGGAGAGGGTTACGTGTGTTATCATCCAAGAAAATAGGGGGAAATTTCCCACTCTTTCTATTTAATTTTCCATCCCTTTTTTTAATTAATTTCTTTTTCTTAATTTTGATTGGTAGGAGAAAAGATATTTTTAATATTTCTAATTTATTTATTTTCTTAATTAAAACTTGATAAAAAAAGATGCTAAAATTAAAAATTTACTAATTAAAATAAAATCGAATTTAAAAACACGAATAATTCTAATTAATTCTACTAATCAATTTGGTGAAAAAACAAAAATAATCGGACGAAAAATGAACAAAAATCGAACACAAAAGTGCCCGAAAAAATAAATTGAAAGCACCAAAATGATCAGCGCAAAATAAACTTCTCGGAAACATACAGATTTTGATCGAATTTTTGAAGAAAAAAAAAGACCGCTTAAAAGGCTCAGGTTGGTCAGATGTGACTTAAAAAGTAGTCGAAAAAAGAAAACAAGTACGTCGAATTAAACTACGTGAATCATAGATTAATAAAACTGATGTCTACAAGCTCAATATTGAAATTTTCCGCCCGCTAATTTGACGTATGTTTAAAAAGTGATTTAATCGATTTGCCTGTAGATCCGAAAAGTTACTTTGGCTAATATTTGAAGTGTTTATGCGAAACAAAATGCATGTTGTGACAAGTATAAAATGTGAATGTCTTATAAATGAACTGAATTAATGATTGAATAACCGTGAATAGACAATCAGATGAAAATGAATCGCTCTTAGACCATTTTCTTCTGGTTCTCCATTAGAATTAAACCCTTACAAAGATTTGGATGACGACAGTACTCTTGACTGTCCCCTTCTGAACCTTTGAAACAATGATGAACTGGAATAAATGATGCACTGAGATTGAGAAATCAAGTCTTTTGACTTCTTAATCAACATATGACTGAATGAGTGTAATCAAGCCCAAATAAAATGCCAGAACCCTTGACTTTTCGTCTAAACCTTGATGAATGCTTTTAAGTGATGAAATGCACACAAAAATGGACTCATTATGCTATAATGATGCGCGTGAGAAACTCAGGGTAAAATTTAAGGTATGACACCTTAGACTGAGAACTAGACCCAACAGAATGAAATCAATATCCTTTCCCCTTAATCACCTATGCATAATATCGAAAGTTGGATCTAACGAAGTTTCTTTTGAACACATTGCCCCTCCTTCCCCTCTCTTGATCTCTTAGATGATTCTCCTTCTTCGCCTCCGCATGTCTACCCTACTAAAATCTATCTTATGCTTCAAATTCTTCTGCTTCAAGTTGACCTCCTTCCTTTGATAGCGAAGGATATTGCCAAATATCTTCCTTCCATCCAAGAAAAAGTTGTCCAGTTTTGTAGCTAGTAATCTACCATCCTTCATTCCTTTTAGGAGGAATGTACACTTTATCAATGTCTCTCATTCCCACAAATGCTTGATACATCCCTTTTGCATTTGTTTTGTTTCCAAACTCAATAATGTAGAAAGTTGTTGTCTTATTTTCCCTATCTCTTGAAGGTGTGAAAAACACAAGAAATAAGGGTTTGAATTGGGTTTTACAAAACAAAATATTTTTACCAACTCAATAACACCACTTAAATGTTAATAACAAAGAGATAAAAACATAAGTATTTTTATCCTGGTTCGCTTGAAACTCAAAGTTACTCCAGTCCATCCACCAAGGTGATTTTACCTTATACACAAGAACTTAATCCACTATAATCAATTGATTACAATAATCACAAAGAATAACCTTCTTTTTCTTTTCAAGGATCCAACTATACCCTAGTCTTCTTAAGGAAACACAAATAATACCCTTCTTTATCTTCTCAAGGATCTGATTATACCATAGTCTCCTTAAGGAATCAAACATATAGTTTGAATAATATTTTATATGTTACAAGTTGCTTCTATAGAAGCAGATTTTACACAAATGATAAACAAATACTTAAATAAAAACTGTGTACAAAAATTGATAACTTTTCACAAAGAAACAGACTTGTCAAGTTGTTGTAGCACCGACTTATGTCTTTAAGTCTCCAAGTCTCACTTATATAGCATAATAAAAGAGATTGTTGGAAGGAAAAATGGGAAAGCCAAATAGAGAGGTTGTCCATTGTTGGATGGTGAAAGGAGTGATACTGCATACTGTCATTCGGCCATAAATTCAGTGACAGGTGTCATGTATAGTATTGTCCTTGCCTATGATACATGACACTTGTCACTGAATTTGTGGGTGAAGGACAGTATGTACAACTTAAATGAAGGATATTTGATTTATACTATGTACTATTTGATAACGTGCCCATTTTATCTTATCTTCAAGTTCATTGGCTTCTTATGAAAGTTGATGAAGCATGAAATAAAGAAACATAAAGCTGGATTCAAAAACTTCAGAATCTTTGGTCAGAACCTTGACAATGTCAGTAGTCTGGCTTGAGATCTTCAGTATCTTCAGAATCTTCAGAGTCTTTAGAATCTATAGTCAGAACCATGATAACCTCAACGTCTGGCTTGAGATCTTCAGAATCTTCAACTAAGTAACATAACTTCATAAGGTTGACATCTTCAAAAGCTTAGTGATCAGAGTCATGTCCAGAAGCATGAACTGGGAGAATGTTGCAGCAGCAACATAGCGTCTCCCTAGAAGCTTCTCAGGAGTGAATCAACACGGAAGCAAAAAGATCATTGCAGCAGCAACTTTGAACATCTTTCAGAACTTCTTATGATTGGTGTCGCATCACGCGAAAAACCGGCGGGAAAACAAGAACAACAGAGCCGCCACCGTGCGTTATTTATCCCAAAAGAGGGAAAGGAAACGCTCGAAGTAAACCTGGAAAAGACATGGTCTCGCGACCAAAGAGAATGGGATCGGGAGTCGGTTATGCGAAGGGAAGGTATTAGCACCCCTACGCATCCGTCGTACTCGACGGGATCCACGCACAATAGGAAGGAAAAATGGTTGCTAAAACACTGCTCACACACACATAAACTGGCTGAAAGAGACACAAGAAAACAAAAGAGACTGACTCGGCAGAATATCGCATCCTGGGCCTACTTAGTCTATCAGACATAGACATCAGAGTCAAAGTAGTTCGGACTGGGGAAACGACACATGCTCGCTAGGATATCGCATCCTATGCATACGTATCTCCTCGGACGAGAGAAGAATCAGAGCATTCGTAGCTCGGCTGACACGCACACAAACAAACACTGGCAAAGGCAAACGTGGAGCCTGAATGCCAATCACTGGACCTACATCAGCATCCGAACCAAAACACACACAAAGAGGCAAACGTGGAGCCTGAACGCCAATCACTGGACTTACATCAGCATCCGAACCAACAAACCCACACTGGAACCCAAATGCCACTCGATGGACTTACATCAGCTTCCAAGCACACAACAAGACAAAACAAAGACACAGGCGCCCGGAGAGATCAGCTCATCTTCTGCCTACGTACCTCATCTGGTATGAGGATCAGGGCGACGTAGTTCCCCTACGGAGGGAAAAAGGACTAGCCTAACCAGATAACAGAGGGAGACACAACTAGGGAGACTACGACTCGAGCCTAGATGTTATCATGCAAAATCATCCCTAAGTTAAGGTTTCTAGCTAACTTGCACAGGAAGCAAGCCTATCCTAAATATGACTTGCACAGGAAGCAAGCCACACCTAACTTGCACAGGAAGCAAGCTAAACTAAACCTGACTTGCACAGGAAGCAAGCTAAAGCAATCACACAAGCACAAGTAGCACACACTATATGCAAGCAATGGGCTCAAACAAGGTTAGGTTTTAGTTGAGGGGTCATATCAACCTCAACAAACAAACCACTGGAACTGGGTAGTGTTAGCTCTTAACCTTGCCATTGAGGGGCTAAGGTGAAGCAGATGAAAGGTGAGTGAAGATAAGACTTCACAGCTCTTATCCCTGGCCTGGGAGAGCTTAAGACAAGAATGTGTGGGTTCAGAAGATGGGAACCCTTCTACACATTTGATACTGACTCAACTGTACAATTGTACAAGATCTTGGGTTTATATCTGCAATGCATCAACACAGTGGTGTGAGCAAAGCAAATGACACACAGAATAGCAGGGGATAGGTTGCATATCCCTTGGGTTCTGCCAATTGCCTCTTCACTTAGGAGGTCTTTGAATATGTACAGGGACAAAATTGAACATCCACAAACATTGCCTCTTAAGGAGGACTTCAGACAGTTGCCTGGCCAAGTAACAGGCCAGGTCTTCCAGACTACATGAAGATCAGAAATATACCTCAATGCAAATTGCTTAATAAGCAAAGCAAAGCAAAAGTTCACAAAGGAACTGAGCAACTAAAAGCACCTGAAATAGTCAAGCAGACATTAGTATACAACTTCAAAACAAAGCAAAAGGAAACAGACATCAACAGTTAATCATAAGCAAGTGAATGTGCAAGGCACAAAGCTCAAGGCATGTGAGCCAAGCAACCTACAAAACAAAACATGTTAGTCATGGTATTCAAGCAAGTTCAATAAAAAAGAATTGGTCTCATTGGTCATTTGTTGATCAACCTGAAAAAATGAACTCAAAGGTGAGTAACAGGACCACTAGGGCCAGCCTAGGGTCAAAAGAGAATGAGAAAGTCAAAACAGCAAATGGCAAGTGTCCAAAATCATGTTCAAACAATCAAGAAACAAACCCAATTGGTTTCACATTCATATCAATCATTATCATCATTTCATGAACAAGTTAGGTCAAAGCATGGCATTTAGAAGCTCATAGAAGTCAACAGCAAGACTTGAATCAAAATCAATCTCAAACATTTCCAAAAAATACCAAATAAATCATGGTCAATCACAACCCACAGCATGGTAAGCATGTCAAATTTCATCTCATTTGGACAAGTGGAATGCAGTAAATGAAAATCAGAAAGGCAAGGCAATTTTGAACATGCTCAAAGAAGTCAACCAATCATGCATCAACTTGAAAAATTCATAAATCAGAGATGGCATATGATAAATGAATGGGACTAAAACCATGTCAAAGATTAAGATGTCTAGTAATCTCATGTAAAATTTCATGTCCATCTAATAAAGTATGAGCATTTCACAAAACAAATGGGCACAAGTATCACATAAGTCAACATTTTGGTCAAACAGGGTAGAAAATCTCAAAAAATTAGGAAATGCCACAAATAATTCCAAGAAAAATCACATGTAAACTAGACATACACAAGTAGGTTCATGCAAAAATTCAGAGCAATTGGAGTTCAAGAAGCATGGTATCAAAAATCATGAAGTTAGACATCAATGGTGTGATACAAATTGTCACACCCTAATTCAAAAATTCATAACTCACAAACCAGATAAGATAAATTCACAAACTCTACATCAAAATCACCATGAATGAGTCTAGTTTATGCACAAAAAATTTCAGGGCCATTGGATAATGCATCATCATTTCACAAAGGTTTTGGCAAAAGGTGCAAAATATGAATACATGTCACAAACCCTAATACCATTTAAAATTCACTCATCCAAAAAATCAGGAAAAAACATGATAAAAAAGTAGAGATCAAGCAGAACATAATGCAAAAATTCCCATGAAATTTGGATTTAAAATGAAGATGTTATGATTTTTGTAAGTTAGGCATGGCAAATGAAATAAACATTACAAAATAAAAATGATTAATGGAACAATTATTTAATTAAAAAGGCAAAAGACCAACGTGCCCCTCGCTGAGTATGAAACTCAGCGTTTCATTAAAAGGGGGTCAACGCCCCGGTCAAACGAAAGCGCGGGCCAATGGTAAGCTTGCATGGCCCATTTCCAATGGCCAATCACAATTCGCCTTCCTCATGCAAACCCTAGTCAGCATCTACAATAACAAAGAAATTGAAAAAAGAAAATCTGGGCAAACGCAGCAAGCTTCATCATGACAATCCCAGGTCCAAGAACAAATTTCTTGGAAATCAATTTTAAGCATACCAAACGACTCATCAATCAATGCCTATTCATGATCTAAACATCATTTCCAATATTTCGAGCTAAAAAGAACAAAACATGCAGAAACATATTTGATTATCAAACTTGGATTTCACATTTCTCTCTCGATACGTAGCCAATCCACACGATTCAAAGCTCAGCAAGTTCATGGATAAAAGATCTACACGATGTATCTCATGATTTTGGAAATGGTTAAACGCGATTTTCACCTGATTTTGCAAGGCAGCGATGACTCAGCGGTTTTCTGGCAGTGATTGATCAAAACAGATGTGCTTCAAGTTCCCACATGATGAGTAGACACGTATATAACGCCCAGATGCCTTGCTTTTAGCTTCCATTCTGAACTGCCATGAGTGATGCTTCTTTAAAACAGTAGTGAAAGCAAGCCTTACAGTTGTGGTATCCAGCCTTCAAAGGGTTCAAAAATGGTAGCATATGATGCAGCAACTAAAGCTGGCTCGAGGGTTTTGAGGTTTTATCAAGAAAAATCCAAAATGCAAAATGAGGGTTCTTGAGAGAATGCAACTTTTTCTGTTTTATCAAAGTGGCTGCTAGGGTTTCTTTCAGAGAGAAAATGATGTATATATACTCTATTTAATGGTACTAATCAAGGTTAATGAAAAAGTGGAATTGGAGTTGGTAAAAAGTGTCCTTTTGCCAATTTTCAAGCAAGTTGGTAATGGGTGTATGTACTGCACGAAAATGGGCCTCCAACAAGTTTTAAACAACATTTCAAAACATATTTGAATGGCAAAAATGGTTGGAAATGATTAAATTGAAGATTCACTTTTTCACCTCACTTAAAATTAATTCAAGTAGGTTCAAAAATGCCATTTTGATCTATGATGTTTTGGTGAATGATGGTGACATATTTGGAAAGAGGGGATCAAATGTGACTTGTTGCAAAAAAACCCCACCCAATTTGGCCAAATGGTTTGAGAGATATGGCCTTTTGAAGTTCAAAAATTTCTGAAAATGATTTGATCATAACTTGCCAACCATACATGGGAATTGAGTGTTCTTGGACTTTTTGGAAATGGGAGAACAAGATCTTCAACTTTCATGTTGGGCAAAAATTCATTTGAATCTTGTATCATGATGTAAGTTTGAGGATCAAGACTTTCCATTTTTGGCAGGTTTCAATTACAGGTCCAGTTTCTATTTTTGGAAATTTCTGATCTGGCTTCAAATTCTTCCATGACGGTGTTTGACATGATATATGAGGCCTATTTGGACATGAATAAGCTCTCTCAAACCAAATCCACCATCAAATCACTGATTAAATGGACAGTTGACCAACAGTTGACTTTTTAGGGTTTCTGGCAAACTGTGCATTGACTGATGACTTCTGAACATCCAATCCTTGACCAAAACACTTCAAATGGATCCCCAAGTCATGTGAACATGTTGGAACAACCCTAGGGCCTTGTTTCAATGAAAATTGCACTTGCTTGCTTGACTGACTGATCTCCTGACCAGTTTGACCTAATTCTTCTGACTGGCTTGCACTTGAGGCAAAGGGACAATGCAATGTTATGCAGTGGACCATGTTATGTTATGACCTAATATGAGAATGTATGTACAAGAAGTAGGTGCAAATTTGAGGTGCTACAGCTGCCCCTATTCAATCAGCTGGGAACCCGAACGGATGATAGCGATGGCTGTCAGACTTTCAGGGTAAACAGGGATTGAATACCAAAGAACCGTAGAAATTTGCACTCTGCCGGATATGATACAAGAAGAACCACGTCATTTACCGATGACGCCTGCAATTGACAACTTCAGAAAGGCGAAACCATTTACCGATGGTTAGAAACTGGTAACTTGATATTTACCGATATCAACTTCAGCAAGACCATTTACCGATGTAAAAGGAAGCAAAGAAACTTGACATTTACCGATATCAACTTCAAAGAAACTTGACATTTACCGATATCAACTTCAACTCGACCATTTACCGATGGCTACTGCAACTAGGGATCCGATATTTACCGATATCGAAGAAAACAGGGCCATTTACCGATGGCGGATAAAACTGGGCATTCAATATTTACTGATATCAAAGCATACAGGGCCATTTACCGATGGCGTCTCCACTTGGGGAGGAACAAAATCTTTGTGGTGTAATCAGACAAGACGTTTACCGACGACTTCTGGGGATCTTGATTTTATCAACAAGGAAACAAAGCATGACCAGACATTTACCGATGACTGGGATGAGACTCGACGTTTACCGACATCGAAAGATGATGTTTACCGACTCAAAACAAACGACCAGACATTTACCGATGACCGGGGAACACTTCACTAAGGGAAAAAACAAATATTTGCAACTGGAAACCAGATAGGACATTTACCGATGACTCTACTGGGGATCTCTAGCTGGGGATTATCAGACATTTACCGATGACTGAGGAAAAGACTCGATGTTTACCGACACCGAAACAATGGTGTTTACCGACACCAAAAATGACCAGACATTTACCGATGACTGGGGTGAGACTCGATGTTTACCGACATCAAAACAATGATGTTTACCGACACCAAAAATGATGACCAGACATTTACTGATGACTGGGGAGAATACCCGATGTTTACAGACACCGAAACAATGGTGTTTACCGACACCAAAAATGATGACCAGACATTTACCGATGACTGGGGAGAATACCCGATGTTTACAGACACCGAAACAATGGTGTTTACCGACACCAAACAAAGAAACATACGCGGGTGCTGGCATGACACTTACCGGTATCTTAGATATGTCAAGGCAAGGTTGACCACTTGCTGGGGGTCTCACTGGGGAGAAACAAACTTTCTGTCACCAACGGGCGAGGTAATAAACCTCTGTGGGGATATCAATCCTGAATGCTGTCAAGAGCAACTGTAGCAGACTTGCTGTGCTGATGTTGAATGAAATGATCCGCCTCTGCCGGGGATACGGTCTGGTGAGGTTAACACATGAATGCATATGTTTGAATTTTTCTATGGCGTAATGCTCCATATTGAATGGGAATGCTACGCAGTTTGAGGATGCAATGATCACTAAAATGCAAAAATGCAAAAATGATGAAAAACTCCGGCTGGGGAGCCAAAACTGATCGGGTACTCCAACTCTGCGGGGAGACACTTTAGGGAGATCAACGACTTCTCACTCATGTTGGAGAATAGCACTGCTGCCGGGGAAAGGTAAACTCCGCTGGGGATATCCTTCAGTCCACAAATAGGATAAATGCTGGAGATAAATTTCAATGAACCTGCCTCACTCGGGGAGGAAATCGGCAAATACAGGCCTGCTGGGGGATAGGCAATCCTTAGATCTGTTGGGGAATAGAAGGCACTATCCACAGACGTCTCCGCAGGGGAACATAGCTCTGATAGCTTCCAAACTTGCTTGGGGAGAATATCTGCTGAGGAAACGTCCTCACAGATGCCAATCCTGAAAAATAGCACAACAAAATGCCCCCAGGGGATACATGGACAAGATACGCTCAAGTGTCCTCAACATTCAAAATGATTTTCAAATGTTTTGTCTTTTTGCACGTTATTGTGTAGCCTTCATGTTCTTACATATGCAATGCTTATCAAAAATTCGGACGTTTTTTGCAAACAAAACAGTAAAAATAAAAACAAAAGAGCCATTTATCTGAATAACGACTTTTATTGATTGAAAATGTGCCTGAAAAGGCAAATACATTGGGAGGCAATTCCTAGAAAGAGGTAATTGCGCACAAAAGGAAAAATCTATCCTAATGGCAATGTGAACACGGCATCTACTATTTCCCAATTCTGTTATAACTCACAGATCATCAGTTTTCCTTCCAACTCCCTGCTTTCTGAGAAGAATGACTGGACGGATCACATCTTTCGAGATGGCAGACGACAAAGCTCGATGAAGTACAGACAACTCAGACTGTAGTCTTCGCTTTAATCCCTCTTTTGGCTGGATCGCCCTTTCGGGTTTTCAATCCACCGGGATACCCGTTTTTGCCTAAGCCGCCCTTGCGGGTTTTCGACTTACCGGGTGTACAAATTCTTTTTCATTTTTATCCCTAATTTTTGCCCGAACCTTTTCTTTCTGTTTTTTGGTTCGCCGGGATGCCCATTTTTGCCTGGACTCTTTTTTTCTTTTTGTCCAGCGGGTCAATTTATGCGAAGTATTTTTTGACTACATCTGAGTTAACAGGAGACGGAAAATCTTCACCATCCATAGTTGTAAGCATCAAGGCTCCACCGGAGAATACCTTTTTCACAACATATGGACCTTCATAATTAGGAGTCCACTTGCCCCTGTTATATGCACCGGGAGGGAGGATCCTCTTCAAAACTAGATCACCGATCTGATAGCTTCGAGGACGCACTTTCTGATCAAAGGCTCGCTTCATCCTTCGCTGATACAACTGTCCATGACATACAGCTGCTAGCCGTCTCTCTTCGATAAGGCTCAACTCGTTAAACCTTGTTCGAATCCACTCGGCTTCGTCCAGCTTGACATCCAATAAAACTCTCAGAGAAGGAATCTCCACTTCAACAGGTAGGACAACTTCCATACCATACACAAGGGAGTAAGGGGTTGCCCCGGTTGACGTACGTACTGAGGTACGGTACCCATGCAAAGCGAAAGGCAGCATCTCATGCCAATCCTTGTACGTAACGACCATCTTCTACACAATCTTCTTGATATTCTTGTTTGCCGCTTCTACAGCACCATTCATCTTCGGTCTGTAAGGAGAAGAATTGTGATGTTCAATCTTGAAATCTTTACACAGCTCCTTCATCATCTTGTTATTGAGATTCGAACCATTGTCAGTGATGATCCTCTCCGGAACTCCATAACGACATATGATTTCTTTCTTGATGAACCGGGTAACCACTTGTTTGGTAACGTTAGCATAGGAAGCTGCTTCCACCCATTTGGTGAAATAGTCAATCGCAACCAAGATGAAGCGATGTCCATTCGAAGCAGTGGGCTCAATCTTCCCAATCATATCAATGCCCCACATGGCAAACGGCCAAGGCGAATTCATGACATTCAGAGGGCTTGGCGGTACATGCACCTTATCAGCATAAATTTGACACTTATGGCACTTCCGAGCATACTTGAAACAATCGGATTCCATAGTCATCCAGTAATAACCCGCTCTCAACAATTTCTTAGCCATTGCATGTCCGCCGGCATGAGTACCGAAGGAACCTTCATGAACTTCCTGCATTAACATGTCCGCCTCGGGTCTGTCCACGCATCTGAGCAAGACCATGTCAAAGTTTCTCTTATACAACACATCATCCTGATTCAAATAGAAGCTTCCAGCTAGCCTTCTCAGGGTTTTCTTGTCATTCTTCGACGCACCTTCAGGATACTCCTGAGTCTTGAGGAAGTTCTTGATGTCATAATACCACGGCTTCTCATCAATCACAACAGACTCGGCTGCAAACACATACGCAGGCCTCTCGAGTCGATTCACCGCAACATGTGGCACATGATTCCACCAATGAACTTTGATCATAGACGACAAAGTTGCCAAAGCATCAGCCATTTGATTCTCATCCCGGGGGACATGATACAACTTCACCTTCTTGAAGAACGTCAGTATTCTTCTGGTGTAATCTCTATACGGAATCAAATGCGGCTGGTTCGTATTCCAATCTCCGTTGACTTGATTGATCACTAGAGCGGAATCTCCATAAATGTCAAGCGTTTTGATCCTCAGATCAATGGCTTCTTCTATCCCCATGATACAAGCCTCATACTCAGCTTCGTTGTTGGTGACGTCAAACGTCAATCTGGCAGAAAAAGGTATATGAGCACCTTTAGGATTGATCAGCACTGCCCCAACACCGTTACCGTTCATATTCACAGCCCCATCAAACATCAGTGTCCATTTGTCATCCGGATCCGGTCCTTCCTCGACAAGAGGCTCTTCGCAATCTTTCATCTTAAGATACATGATGTCTTCATCAGGGAATTCAAACATCATAGGCTGATAATCTTCAATCGGTTGCTCGGCGAGGTAGTCTGACAGAATACTACCTTTGATGGCCTTTTGTGACGTGTACTGAATATCATATTCTGTTAGAATCATCTGCCAACGGGCAACGCGTCCGGTGAGAGCCGGTTTCTCAAAGATGTACTTCACTGGATCCATCTTAGAAATCAATAAGGTAGTATGGTTCAACATATACTGCCTCAGTCGGCGAGCAGCCCAGGCCAAAGCACAGCAAGTTTTCTCGAGCAGTGAATATCTTGTTTCACAGTCGGTAAACTTTTTGCTAAGGTAGTATATGGCATGCTCTTTTCGACCAGACTCGTCATGCTGTCCCAATACACACCCCATCGAGTTCTCAGTCACTGACAGGTACATTATCAGAGGTCTCCCTGGAACTGGAGGTATAAGGATTGGAGGTTTCTGTAAATACTCCTTAATCTTGTCAAAAGCTTTCTGACAATCATCATTCCACTTGATCGCCTGATTCTTTCTTAGCAACTTGAAAATTGGTTCACACGTGGCAGTTAGGTGAGATATGAACCTTGCAATGTAGTTCAACCTCCCTAAAAACCCGCGGACTTGCTTTTCCGTTTTTGGTTCAGGCATCTCTTGAATAGCTTTGACTTTCGCTGGATCAACCTCAATCCCTTTCTCACTGACAATGAAGCCTAAAAGCTTCCCTGATCTCACCCCAAACGTACACTTGTTCGGATTCAACCTCAGCTTGAACTTTCTCAACCGATCAAACAGCTTCTGCAAATTAACCAAGTGCTCCTCTTCTGTCTGCGACTTCGCGATCATATCATCTACGTACACTTCAATTTCTTTGTGCATCATGTCATGAAAAAGAGTCGTCATTGCCCTCTGATAGGTAGCACCAGCATTCTTTAGCCCAAATGGCATCACCTTATAGCAGAACGTGCCCCAAGGTGTAATGAATGTCGTCTTTTCCATGTCCTCTGGCGCCATCTTGATCTGATTATATCCAGAGAAACCATCCATGAAAGAGAATACCGAGGATTGAGCCGTATTATCAACCAATACATCAATGTGAGGTAATGGGAAATCATCTTTCGGACTCGCTCTATTCAAATCCCGGTAATCGACACACATTCTGACTTTACCATCCTTCTTCGGCACAGGAACGATGTTGGCCACCCATGGGGGATAACTCGTAACAGCCAAAAAACCCGCATCCCACTGCTTCTGAACCTCTTCCTTGATCTTAGTTGCCATATCAGGA
Source organism: Lathyrus oleraceus (assembly GCF_024323335.1). Lineage (NCBI taxonomy): Eukaryota > Viridiplantae > Streptophyta > Magnoliopsida > Fabales > Fabaceae > Lathyrus > Lathyrus oleraceus. Next base: position 390,960,398 of record NC_066580.1, read on the forward strand.
CTCGTTCTACGAAGCTTCTGCTTGACCGAAGGACATCCTTCTCTAAGAGGTAATCGATGCACCACAATGTCTGTATCCAACCCAGGCATATCTTGATATGACCAGGCGAATATCTCCACATATTCTCTCAGCATCTCAATCAGCCTCCTCTTGACAGAGTCCTCTAAAGCAGCCCCAATCTTGATTTCTCTTTTGGCGTCCTCAGTACCCAAATTAACAACCTCCAACTCCTCCTGATGAGGTTGGATGACCCTTTCCTCTTGCTTCAGCAATCTGACCAATTCTGCAGGAAGTTCACAGTCTTCCTCACTCTCCTCTTCAGCTTGGTAGATGGGATTGTCGAAATCATACTGAGCCATAACAGAACTGTTCATAGTGAATGCCATAAGATCGCTTCTGCATGTTTAATGCTTTGTTTTAGAAAAAGAGTTCAATAAAGTCACAAAAAACAAAAACATTGCCATTTTTATTGTTTTTGAAAAAGATGAAAACAAAAAAAATAGAAAAACAGGGATCACAAAGTTTGATTGCAAAAAATGTCCTTCATTAATGATAATCATTAAAACATGATGAGGCCCTACAATGAATCACTACGCCTTGGGCAGATCGTAGGATTTTCATGCAAAATGAAAAAACAACAGAAAATTACTCTGTCAGAAGAGTAACTTGAACCACTTCTTCAGCCGTCCAGTTGTTGATAGACCCCCCTGGTGCACACGGGCGAACCCAGTTGTCCAGATCACAATCACTGTCACAGTCTTCACTACCGGTTGCAGAGACGTCGCCATGATTCATCAGCCCAGCGCTGGTAAAGGTACTCGGACCCGCTTGACCATTCTGCTCTGCTTGGAGAGGCTCATAACCAACGCCAAATTTGTCTTCTTTGACAGGCAAGTCCACCATCTTGCCCCAGCCTTCAGCTTTGCCAGAATCAACAACCTCCTTAGCCTGCTTGTAAGAAGTAATTGAAGCACCTGGCTTCCTCTGCTCAGCGTACGCCACTTTCTCAAGAGCCACAGTCTCAAACGCCTGGCATAAGGTTTCGTGGATCTCGCCATCCACCTCAACATATTTGAACGAGGATAGATGACTCACCAGAATCTCTTCTTCACCGCACACGGTCACAATCTGACCGTTCCAGACATACTTGAGCTTTTGATGGAGAGTCGACGAGACTGCCCCTGCTGCATGAATCCATGGACGCCCCAATAAACAACTATAGGCGGGCTGGATGTCCATAACATAGAAGATGATATCGAATACCTCAGGACCTATCTTCACAGGCAAGGTAACTTCCCCACACACAGAACGTTTGGAGCCGTCGAAAGCACGAACGATCAGGTCACTGGGAGTAAGCACAAACCCTTCCACATCAATCTTCTTCAGAATCTGCTTAGGCAACACATTCAGCGACGACCCGGTGTCTACCAATACGTGAGACAACACTGCCCCCTTGCACTCCATGGTGATGTGCAAGGCTTTGTTATGGTTTCGCCCTTCAGGCGTTAAGTCCAGGTTGGTGAATCCTACACCATGCCTGGTGCTCACATTGGCCATCACACCCTCCAGTTGATTGACAGAAATCTCCTGAGGCACGTAAGCCAGATTCAACATCTTCAGCAAGGCATTACGGTGTGCCTCAGAGCACAACAACAGTGAAAGTATAGAAATCTTGGACGGAGTTTGATTCAACTGATCTACAATCTTGTAGTCACTCTTCTTGATTATCTTCATAAACTCCTCCACGTCCTTCTCAAATGACCCCTCGGGCGCTTCCTTCTGGACAGGTTCTTCCTCAACCACAGCTTGCTTACCCTTTGCTTTGGCGAGAGCCTCAGCATTATTGTCCCTCAAAGGCTGCGGTGCGAACAGACGACCGCTTCTGGTAAAACCTCCTGGACCCCCTACATTATCCACAGCCGGACCAACAGTTGCAGGAACTCTATTCGGTAAACCAATTGTCACTGGAGCTTGATTCACTGGTCTCGTCTGACTTTCAGCCCTTCTGTTACTGCGGTAAGCATTATCATACTTCCACGGCACGACTCTACTATTCTCAACAGCCCTTCTTCCAGACGCAACGATAGTAGTCGGAGCACTGATGGTTACAGGCACGGAAATGGTAACTGGGGTACCATTTGTTGCAGGTGCACTAACGACCCTTTGTCCACGTCCTTCAGACGGTTTAAAGTAAATGGTGATAGTTGACACTGTCCCACGATCTTTTACAGCCCTACTGAATTGCAAACAACCCTCATCCATCATACCCTGGATACCGGCCCTTAACTGGTCGCAACCATTCTCAGATTCTGCACAGCCCAAACAATCCTCATCACAGCCTGAGTAGATACCCCCATTCAGCAGACGGCCCTTCACAACTAGCAGAGAAGTCTGAACATCATCAACATTAACAACCAGATCTTCAGCTTCTTTCCCCTCAATATTGTTCACTCTATGCCCACCATGCTGAGGCATAGGGTTGTTTACGACGTTAGGCACTGGAGCGAAGTTGATCGCCTTGGCATCGATCAAATCTTGGACCTTGTGCTGGAGAGCCCGACACTTCTCAGTATGATGCCCTGGTGCCCCAAAGTGAAAGTCACAACGGACGTTGGCGTCGTACCCAGGAGGCAATACTGTAGGCGGAGCCATTGTACGCAACTCAACCAACCCCAACCTGAGTAGTTCGGGCAGCAGTTCGGCGTACGACATGGGTAGCGAATCAAAACGTCGATCAGGCATCCTTTGTCTGGGCTGATACGGACGTTGCTGTTGTTGTTGTTGCGGTTGTTGAACTCTTTGCTGTTGTTGTTGACGAGGTTGAGGTGCCGGAATGGTCACTGCAGCAACTTGACGGTGTTGACTTCTGTTCTGATCTCTGCGGTATTGAACAACATTAGTTTCACCCTCTCTTCGACGAGGTGCCCCAGCAAACGGCTTCTTAGAAGAAGAGGAACCAGCATCTTGGATCTTCCCAGTTTTAATTAAGCTCTCAGTCCTCTCTCCACAAATGACAACATCAGAAAAACTACCGAATGGGCAGCTCCCCATCCGGTCCATAAACACACCCTGAAGAGTACCGATAAACATATCTGTCAACTCCCTCTCCAGCATAGGGGGTTGAACTCTAGCAGCCAGTTCACGCCACCTCTGGGCGTACTCCTTGAAGCTCTCTCCGGATTTCTGACATAGACTCTGCAGCTGAGTCCGGCTAGGCGCCATGTCCATGTTATGTTTATATTGCCTCAAGAAGGCCTCACCCAGATCCCTCCAGCATCGGATCGAATCTCTCTTTAATTCCATGTACCAGTCTAAAGAAGCCCCAGATAGACTATCTTGGAAAAAATACATCCACATCTTTTCATCATCGGTATACGCAGAGATTTTTCGATAATAAGCCTGCACATGGGTGCGAGGGCAAGAAGTACCGTTGTATTTATCGAAGGACGGTGCTTTGAACTTGTAAGGGATTCTCAAACCTTCCACCAACCCCATATTGGTAACATCAAAACCGAGAGAATTCTGACATTCCATAGCTCTAATTTTCTCAGCAAGGGCATCAACTTTACGATCCCTCTCATCAACCCTTCCCAGAACGTCTTCGTCTTCACTGAGCAGAGTGAACATATCCTCTTGTCTGTCAACAATCGGAGCAGGATTACGGGCCGGGGCACGGACTGCTCTGGCATTAGCGGCATTTGGAGCAATAGGTTGACCGTTGATTCGAATACCCCCAACTCATCACCTACAGCATAGTTGTTGATGGGTACAGCAGCAGCAACATTGTTATCATTGACCGGGCCTCCCTCTGGCGGAGCATGGTTGACCGGTGGAATTGCAGCCTCTTGTCTCTGAACCATGGCTCGAAGTTCTTCTTGACCTTGTGCAACCCCTTGCATCATATTCATAAACTGGGCCATGTTAGCCTTCATCTCAGCCAACTCAGCTTGAACTTGATCCATACCTCTCTGTTGATTCAGTCTTGTTGAGTAGCGGTGCGGACGTTGATCAGCTATCCTGCCTGAACAGGAACCAAGAGTGAGAAGTCACGACCAAGAACACCTGTTATGCAAAATGATATGAGTATGGTGCTAATGATGCGTATGATGCGCATGATATGTTCATTCCTCAGGCATTCAAAGAGCCTGAGTCATCCTCAAAAGATGGCAACCTGCAGCAAGAACAACATAGAAGCACAGAAACAACATACACAAGAGTGATGAGTACAAGGTGAAACCAACAACCTCATCTATATGAGTAACAGGATCATACAACAAAGTCAACAAAGAAAATCCAAACAATCGGAGTACAACAATGAATCCCGTCCAACAAGCCTGGAGGTGATTCTCAACATACATATCAAAGATACAAGCTAAGACAAACGGCCTCCCGGAATGAGAGTCTTCAAGTACTGACACTGGTCTATCAACAGGTTACATTCTGAACATTTTGGCAAAAGAGTGATCTTCTCCTTCAGTTGTCGTCTAAGCTCTACCACTTCTCCTCCAAGGTGGTTCTCTGATGCCTGTCTCAAGTCTACTTCCTTCTTCAACTGGATGTCTTTATCTCTGAGTTGCTTCTCCAAGTCTCTGATCTTCTTCTGATAGCTGGCCTCAACTCTCTGCAGCCTCAAGCACTCCCGGTGTTCTGCATCTAACATGCTCTCCACCTCCTCGTAGGATCTCTTCTTGCTTCTCAGTCTGCTAGCATCTTCTCCTCGCACTCCTCTGAGTTGATGAGCCAAATTCAACCTATCAGCTTTGGCTTTGTACAACTCCATCTGGGTATCTTGCTCCTTCTCTCTCAAACGGCGATTCTCCATCAGGGCTTGCTTGTAGTGCTCCGCAGGCACACTCTCAGCAAGGATCAAAGGTAGTTGCTCCTGCAACGGCTCCATCCTATCGTAGGGTAACAACAAAGTTCCTACTCTCTCCTTGACCCAATCAGTGTAATCAGGCATAGCAACGGCAAACTTCTTCCCTAAGACAGATCCATCCTTCATACCAATAGACTTCCAAGCTCTCCCTATCTGCTCCAATCTATCCGGGTCACTCTGCTTCTCAAAATACACACTTTCTGCTACCTCCGCCTCAAGTGGTCTTCCCTTCATCACAAACCCCAACTGGCGAAGAGAAAGAACCGGGTTGTAATTGATGCAACCCCTAGTCCCTATGAGTGGCACATTACGGAATCCTCCACAGCTCATAACGACGTTACGCACATCCATCCGGTAAGATTGCCACCTGATATCATAGGAAGTAAGAGACATAACCCTCTGAGTCCACTTATGCGTGCTCTGAGCATCCACAAAAGGTCCACTGACTGGCAGGAGAGACAAGAACCACCTGAGCAAAAGCGGGAGACAACACCTGATAGCCCCACCCTTACCATGCCTACTGTGAATAGCATAGTAAGTGTCAGCTAATAGAGTAAGAACTGGATTTCCTCAAATGAAAATACTGACTGCAGCATAGTCAACAAAATTAGGCATACTCGGAAACAGGACGATCCCATAGATCATGACGGCCAACTGAGCATGAAAGGCTTCCCAACTTCCCTTCTCTGCTTCTTTTCTAGCTACCCTCAACAGAAACTTCAAAGGCAATCCTACAACATCCCCACTGGACTTCCAACTATCGCTGACTTCCTTGATACCCAAATGGAGAGCTCTGGCAACAACTCTGAAATCAACCTCCTTAGGCACATCCAAGAAAGGAACCTGATACCGGACCGGGACACTCAGCAGAATGGAGTACTCCTCAAGAGTAGGCGCCAACTGATAATCTTGAAAGGTGAAACAATGAAGCTCTGGGTCGTAGAACTGTAGAAGAGTCTGTAACGGCACCGGATCGACTACCATCTTCAACAGTGTCAGAATATCTCCATACTGGTCAACAAACCCCTTCTGGTTACCACTGGTCATAAGGTTGCTCAACTCAATCAGAGACGTCAAAGGTTCACGGTGAAAGCTGTAGGAACAAGTCTTCCGCTTCAACTCTGGGACTGTTGCCATCTCTATCAGTGAACAAGCTCTGGAATGTACCTGAGAAATGATATGCATGCAGGGATTAGTTTTTTTTTTTTTTTTTTTTTCTTCTCTTGTATTGCGTATTTTTTTGAAAATAAACATGCTATGATGCAAATGATGCAGACACGACTAGTTGGCTGTGTCTCTCAGAACACAGGATCAAAGCTTCGGCTTGAACTCGGAACCACAAATTCATCTGAAACCCAAAGTCATCTGAGACCCCAAACTTCTGGACCAATAGTCACCAACAGGATCACAAGTCACCAACAAGTCACCAACAAGTCACCAACTGTACCTGTAATAATGATCATTCCCTCCCCACTCACGGGTGTCATCTAGGCCAGGGTAAGGCCGAGAGAAACGCAGCATAAATAACCTTTCGCAGAACATCATCATATACACACCCGAAGTATGTAACAATAATATTCCACCAGGGTCTGAACTGCTCGTGATATCAATGTTCCGCTAAGTGGCGCAATACCACCCGCTTCCCATGAATCACTCTATTCCTAAGTATCCTAGATTTCACTCATGGCCTGGGTATTGGGCCTTTTACCTCATGTAACTCCCACCCCAACAGAGAGAAACAGACAACCAGCCAGATGAATATGAATGAATGCAAACATTAATGCACACATAAATGCAAACAACAAATAAATGAATGCAATAAATAACAGCAAACAGCAACCAAAACCCTAACCTAGAGAGCGCTAGGAGAGACTCGCTTAGGGAAGATGGACCAGCAAGAGGTCAACTTCTCTTTGTCCCCAGCAGAGTCGCCAGCTGTCGCATCACGCGAAAAACCGGCGGGAAAACAAGAACAACAGAGCCGCCACCGTGCGTTATTTATCCCAAAAGAGGGAAAGGAAACGCTCGAAGTAAACCTGGAAAAGACATGGTCTCGCGACCAAAGAGAATGGGATCGGGAGTCGGTTATGCGAAGGGAAGGTATTAGCACCCCTACGCATCCGTCGTACTCGACGGGATCCACGCACAATAGGAAGGAAAAATGGTTGCTAAAACACTGCTCACACACACATAAACTGGCTGAAAGAGACACAAGAAAACAAAAGAGACTGACTCGGCAGAATATCGCATCCTGGGCCTACTTAGTCTATCAGGCATAGACATCAGAGTCAAAGTAGTTCGGACTGGGGAAACGACACATGCTCGCTAGGATATCGCATCCTATGCATACGTATCTCCTCGGACGAGAGAAGAATCAGAGCATTCGTAGCTCGGCTGACACGCACACAAACAAACACTGGCAAAGGCAAACGTGGAGCCTGAATGCCAATCACTGGACCTACATCAGCATCCGAACCAAAACACACACAAAGAGGCAAACGTGGAGCCTGAACGCCAATCACTGGACTTACATCAGCATCCGAACCAACAAACCCACACTGGAACCCAAATGCCACTCGATGGACTTACATCAGCTTCCAAGCACACAACAAGATAAAACAAAGACACAGGCGCCCGGAGAGATCAGCTCATCTCCTGCCTACGTACCTCATCTGGTATGAGGATCAGGGCGACGTAGTTCCCCTACGGAGGGAAAAAGGACTAGCCTAACCAGATAACAGAGGGAGACACAACTAGGGAGACTACGACTCGAGCCTAGATGTTATCATGCAAAATCATCCCTAAGTTAAGGTTTCTAGCTAACTTGCACAGGAAGCAAGCCTATCCTAAATATGACTTGCACAGGAAGCAAGCCACACCTAACTTGCACAGGAAGCAAGCTAAACTAAACCTGACTTGCACAGGAAGCAAGCTAAAGCAATCACACAAGCACAAGTAGCACACACTATATGCAAGCAATGGGCTCAAACAAGGTTAGGTTTTAGTTGAGGGGTCATATCAATCTCAACAAACAAACCACTGGAACTGGGTAGTGTTAGCTCTTAACCTTGCCATTGAGGGGCTAAGGTGAAGCAGATGAAAGGTGAGTGAAGATAAGACTTCACAGCTCTTATCCCTGGCCTGGGAGAGCTTAAGACAAGAATGTGTGGGTTCAGAAGATGGGAACCCTTCTACACATTTGATACTGACTCAACTGTACAATTGTACAAGATCTTGGGTTTATATCTGCAATGCATCAACACAGTGGTGTGAGCAAAGCAGATGACACACAGAATAGCAGGGGATAGGTTGCATATCCCTTGGGTTCTGCCAATTGCCTCTTCACTTAGGAGGTCTTTGAATATGTACAGGGACAAAATTGAACATCCACAAACATTGCCTCTTAAGGAGGACTTCAGACAGTTGCCTGGCCAAGTAACAGGCCAGGTCTTCCAGACTACATGAAGATCAGAAATATACCTCAATGCAAATCGCTTAATAAGCAAAGCAAAGCAAAAGTTCACAAAGGAACTGAGCAACTAAAAGCACCTGAAATAGTCAAGCAGACATTAGTATACAACTTCAAAACAAAGCAAAAGGAAACAGACATCAACAGTTAATCATAAGCAAGTGAATGTGCAAGGCACAAAGCTCAAGGCATGTGAGCCAAGCAACCTACAAAACAAAACATGTTAGTCATGGTATTCAAGCAAGTTCAATAAAAAAGAATTGGTCTCATTGGTCATTTGTTGATCAACCTGAAAAAATGAACTCAAAGGTGAGTAACAGGACCACTAGGGCCAGCCTAGGGTCAAAAGAGAATGAGAAAGTCAAAACAGCAAATGGCAAGTGTCCAAAATCATGTTCAAACAATCAAGAAACAAACCCAATTGGTTTCACATTCATATCAATCATTATCATCATTTCATGAACAAGTTAGGTCAAAGCATGGCATTTAGAAGCTCATAGAAGTCAACAGCAAGACTTGAATCAAAATCAATCTCAAACATTTCCAAAAAATACCAAATAAATCATGGTCAATCACAACCCACAGCATGGTAAGCATGTCAAATTTCATCTCATTTGGACAAGTGGAATGCAGTAAATGAAAATCAGAAAGGCAAGGCAATTTTGAACATGCTCAAAGAAGTCAACCAATCATGCATCAACTTGAAAAATTCATAAATCAGAGATGGCATATGATAAATGAATGGGACTAAAACCATGTCAAAGATTAAGATGTCTAGTAATCTCATGTAAAATTTCATGTCCATCTAATAAAGTATGAGCATTTCACAAAACAAATGGGCACAAGTATCACACAAGTCAACATTTTGGTCAAACAGGGTAGAAAATCTCAAAAAATTAGGAAATGCCACAAATAATTCCAAGAAAAATCACATGTAAACTAGACATACACAAGTAGGTTCATGCAAAAATTCAGAGCAATTGGAGTTCAAGAAGCATGGTATCAAAAATCATGAAGTTAGACATCAATGGTGTGATACAAATTGTCACACCCTAATTCAAAAATTCATAACTCACAAACCAGATAAGATAAATTCACAAACTCTACATCAAAATCACCATGAATGAGTCTAGTTTATGCACAAAAAATTTCAGGGCCATTGGATAATGCATCATCATTTCACAAAGGTTTTGGCAAAAGGTGCAAAATATGAATACATGTCACAAACCCTAATACCATTTAAATTCACTCATCCAAAAAATCAGGAAAAAACATGATAAAAAAGTAGAGATCAAGCAGAACATAATGCAAAAATTCCCATGAAATTTGGATTTAAAATGAAGATGTTATGATTTTTGTAAGTTAGGCATGGCAAATGAAATAAACATTACAAAATAAAAATGATTAATGGAACAATTATTTAATTAAAAAGGCAAAAGACCAACGTGCCCCTCGCTGAGTATGAAACTCAGCGTTTCATTAAAAGGGGGTCAACGCCCCGGTCAAACGAAAGCGCGGGCCAATGGTAAGCTTGCATGGCCCACTTCCAATGGCCAATCACAATTCGCCTTCCTCATGCAAACCCTAGTCAGCATCTACAATAACAAAGAAATTGAAAAAAGAAAATCTGGGCATACGCAGCAAGCTTCATCATGACAATCCCAGGTCCAAGAACAAATTTCTTGGAAATCAATTTTAAGCATACCAAACGACTCATCAATCAATGCCTATTCATGATCTAAACATCATTTCCAATATTTCGAGCTAAAAAGAACAAAACATGCAGAAACATATTTGATTATCAAACTTGGATTTCACATTTCTCTCTCGATACGTAGCCAATCCACACGATTCAAAGCTCAGCAAGTTCATGGATAAAAGATCTACACGATGTATCTCATGATTTTGGAAATGGTTAAACGCAATTTTCACCTGATTTTGCAAGGCAGCGATGACTCAGCGGTTTTCTGGCAGTGATTGATCAAAACAGATGTGCTTCAAGTTCCCACATGATGAGTAGACACGTATATAACGCCCAGATGACTTGCTTTTAGCTTCCATTCTGAACTGCCATGAGTGATGCTTCTTTAAAACAGTAGTGAAAGCAAGCCTTACAGTTGTGGTATCCAGCCTTCAAAGGGTTCAAAAATGGTAGCATATGATGCAACAACTAAAGCTGGCTCGAGGGTTTTGAGGTTTTATCAAGAAAAATCCAAAATGCAAAATGAGGGTTCTTGAGAGAATGCAACTTTTTCTGTTTTATCAAAGTGGCTGCTAGGGTTTCTTTCAGAGAGAAAATGATGTATATATACTCTGTTTAATGGTACTAATCAAGGTTAATGAAAAAGTGGAATTGGAGTTGGTAAAAAGTGTCCTTTTGCCAATTTTCAAGCAAGTTGGTAATGGGTGTATGTACTGCACGAAAATGGGCCTCCAACAAGTTTTAAACAACATTTCAGAACATATTTGAATGGCAAAAAATGGTTGGAAATGATTAAATTGAAGATTCACTTTTTCACCTCACTTAAAATTAATTCAAGTAGGTTCAAAAATGCCATTTTGATCTATGATGTTTTGGTGAATGATGGTGACATATTTGGAAAGAGGGGATCAAATGTGACTTGTTGCAAAAAACCCCACCCAATTTGGCCAAATGGTTTGAGAGATATGGCCTTTTGAAGTTCAAATATTTCTGAAAATGATTTGATCATAACTTGCCAACCATACATGGGAATTGAGTGTTCTTGGACTTTTTGGAAATGGGAGAACAAGATCTTCAACTTTCATGTTGGGCAAAAATTCATTTGAATCTTTTATCATGATGTAAGTTTGAGGATCAAGACTTTCCATTTTTGGCAGGTTTCAATTACAGGTCCAGTTTCTATTTTTGGAAATTTCTGATCTGGCTTCAAATTCTTCCATGACGGTGTTTGACATGATATATGAGGCCTATTTGGACATGAATAAGCTCTCTCAAACCAAATCCACCATCAAATCACTGATTAAATGGACAGTTGACCAACAGTTGACTTTTTAGGGTTTCTGGCAAACTGTGCATTGACTGATGACTTCTGAACATCCAATCCTTGACCAAAACACTTCAAATGGATCCCCAAGTCATGTGAACATGTTGGACCAACCCTAGGGCCTTGTTTCAATGAAAATTGCACTTGCTTGCTTGACTGACTGATCTCCTGACCAGTTTGACCTAATTCTTCTGACTGGCTTGCACTTGAGGCAAAGGGACAATGCAATGTTATGCAGTGGACCATGTTATGTTATGACCTAATATGAGAATGTATGTACAAGAAGTAGGTGCAAATTTGAGGTGCTACAATTGGCGCAAAGGAGGAATTGGAACTTAATGTTTAGAAACTGATGATGTTGCATGTCATATACTCAGAATCGGAAGTGGTTGTTAAAGCTACACAATAACAAACCATTAGGGTACCAAAATTGTTCTCACACAAATACAACATTGTTATCATCAAAACTCAAGGTATAGATGCAGAACCAAATCTTGTTCTAACAATCTCCCCCTTTTAGATGATGACAAAACATGTATTTTGATAAACAATTTTCTACAGGGTAATCACAGAAAGATACATCTTACAGAAGCACGAAGCTCTCCCTTAAATGTATAATCCTAAAAAGATAAAATTAGAATAAAAGAGAACTTTCCTGATTAACCTTTTTGAAATACTAGAATGATCTTCAATTAGAATTTGGTTTATCTTCAGAAGTTGCTTGATGTTGTCCAGAGAAATGGTTTGTTAACATCAGCATTCTTATGAGCTTCACTTCAGAAGCTTGGTTGAATTCTTGTGAAGAAGCTTCAGAGTCTGGTTATCTTCAAAAGCTTGAATTTTGGTTCTTTTTGAAATTCTCTTTAAGAGCTAGATTACCTTTGAAGAACAAAACTCTTTGAGAAGAACTTTCAAAACCTGGTTAAGAATTCTTCTTAAAATCTTGATTGAAAAGTCTGATTACTATAGAAGTCACACTTCCTCATACCTTGAGCCCGAATTTTTGAATCTCTTCCTCAGAACATGGTTATTAATTCCTTGAAGACTCAATCATCAGCATGAAAGTTTTTCAGACTCAAGTAGTAGATCATTTTGTTAAAAACTGGTAACTTACATTCTGATCTTTGAAACTTCAACAGAGCTTCTGATGTTTAAACTTAACCCTGCAAAAACAATTAACAGACTATTCTTTGAAGTAGTTGTTAGCAGAAAACATTAAACAATGTTTGGGTTCTTATTAAGGAATGTAGGTATGTCAAAATTAATTACGTTTATTCCCCTTAGATATGTTTCACCCCCTTTGTCATCAATCAAAAAGACATAAACAAAAGAAAAAAGATAGAAGAAACAAACATGATTTTCATTAAGTAGTGCCAAAAGGAAGAAAAGATACAGTTGAATACAAAGATGAAAATACAAAGAAAAAACATAATAGAAATGCAATAAGCACACATACATGCGAAGACAATTTGAAAATTAAAGGTTTTGGGAAGGAGGACGAGGCGGCGGAACAACTGGGTAGTCATCCGAGAGATTTAAGGGATCCACCAATGGATCAATATTATCTTCAAGACTAATCTCCATGTAGTATGCCAAAACTTCTGGTGGATCGATCTTTGTGAAGATAGGATAGTTTTCCGATGGGATATTACTACCGCTGATTTCTTCTTTGGATGAAGGAGTGCTTTCAATGGTCACCGATCTAGAAGGAGATCGAGGATGAGCTAGTTGCAGTTGTTGAAACTATTGATGAATCTGTTGTTGAGGAGCAGCTATTATTGAAGTTGAATGAGAGGATGAACATTTGCAGAGAGTGTATTTTAGGTTTGAAAGATGAAAGTGTGGGAATATTGTACGCGTAGTGTGAAAATGTGAGTGAAGTGGGTTTATATAGAAAAGTTTTGCAATGATGGCAAGGTAAAAATACACAGTCATGGGGGAAGCGTAAGATATTTTAACCTAATTACAAGAATTGTGAAACCCAATGTGTCATGCTATTATCATGCATGCTCAGAAAGTGGGACAACTGTTACCACTTGTCATGCATGCATGCTCAAACAATATGATAACCATTTAATGCAATGACTGATCAGAATCGGGAAGACAAATCGATAAGATTTCTTCTAAGCAGAACCTTTCTGATTCATGAAACTTTACTTCAGAAAGCTCATGTCTCAGAGTTAATAAATAAATTCTCAGAATCTAATCTAGAGTTCTGAAGACTTAAACATTCTGAAATTCATCTTTTCATTCTGAACATAAATCCATAAATAAGTTTTTCATAATGAAAATGAATATATATTTAGTAATGAGTTTTGTAAAGATATAAACCCATTGATGGTCTGTATCAACAAATTTTAAGTGAAAAATACCCTTCTGAACATAGTCACGTAAAAAATGATGTTTAATTTCAATATGCTTAGCACTAGAGTGCAAGATAGGATTCTTAGAAAAATAGATAGCATAAGTATTATCACAGAGGATTGGAATGTTACTCTCGAATATCTGATAATTTTCCAACTGGCTCTTCATCCAGAGTATCTGAGTGTTGCATCCAGAAGTTGCAATATTTTCAGCTTCAGCTGTTGAAAGCGTAATTGTTTATTGTCTCTTCTTGGACCATGAGATTGGATTGTCTCCCAGAAATTGACAACTTCTAGAAGTACTCTTCCTTTCTATTTTGTGTCCAGCGTAGTCAGCATCACAATAGCCTACTAATTTATATTCACTTAATTTTCTATAAAACAAACCAATGTTAGTAGTACCTTTAAGATACTTGAACATTCTCTTAACAACAGTTAAGTGAGTTTCCCTAGGATTTGATTGGAAGCAAGCACATAAGCATACACTGAATAAAATATCAGGTGTAGAAGCGGTTAGATAAAGGAGAGAGTCTCTCATACCTGTGAATAGCTTCTTATTTACCTTACTGCTTAACTCTTCTTTCTTTAGAATTCTTGTAGGATGCATTGGAGTCTTTGCTTGCTTGCATTCTGACAAGTTAAACTTCTTCAGAAGTTCCCTTGTATATTTGTTCTGATGAATATATGTTCCTTTTGAACGTTTCTCAATCTGAATTCCTAGAAAGAACTTGAGTTCTCCCATCATACTCATTTCAAATTCTGCCTGCATTGACTTAGCAAAATCCTTGCACATCGAAGCATTAGCAGAACGAAAAATAATATCATCAATTTGTCTTGGTCCTTAGCATCGATTTGGAAGAGACAAGGGACTTGGTTTGGCCTACTATGGATTTCCCTTTTTGCTAATTTAGGAAAATTCTGATTTTGCACATGGGATCGGGGTTTTCTTTGTGAGACGTTTTGGATACCAAGTTGACTTCCATTTTCACCACAATAACATATGAAATGTGTTTGGAGACCTTTGGGATCATATTGGATTGATTTGGAAACTTGGTGAATGGATTTTCAAATTCTGAGTTGACTTGGTCTAGTTTGCTAATCAGGATGAACCTCAATGTTGGAACCAAGGCCAAATGAAATTGGCTTGTGGGCTTTGTTTCAAACTTGTGCCAATTGTTCCTTGCCATGTCCTTGATTAAATGCAAAAATAACCAGGTCAAAAGGAGTTGTGGTTTGGAAATGTAAATGTGCTAAAGTAGTGGTCTTGGTCATGTTTTAAGGCATGGTAGGCATGTTGGACCAGCTTGGCCAATGCATAAATTAAGGCCCTTCCTCAGTGAATTAGGTCTTGGACCTTGAAACAAAGTTGAATAGGAGCTCGTTTAGGATATTTTGCTTAAACTGGAACTTAAAAATCTTGTGAATGAGGAAGTTATGGTCTTCGGAACTTCCTATAGGCCAATCTTGCCAAAATGTGACCAACCAATATGACCTAAAAATGGGATTTTGTGATTTCTTGATTTCCTAGGCACATTCGTAGATGTTTTAGGCTCATATGATTATACCATTGTGGGATGATTTTTTGCCAAGTTCATGGGTGGATCAAAGCATTGAAAGTTGAAAAATCATGAACAAACCAAGTACCTGTAACATGGATTGAATGGATGTTTAAATGGTTAATTTTGATTATAATGGACATGAAACGGTGTTGAATAAATGGTAGGTGATTGGATGATCAAAAATGAAGCCAAGTCAAAGGTCAAGGGATGCCTAAACTAAGATTTCTTGAGCCATAAGTTTTGTCAAGAACCAATGTCAGATGAATTAGAGTTTGAGATGCAAGGATCATATTGAGATGTTTCAAAGGTGTGGGGCATGAACTGAAGGAGAATTGCGACCCAAAACGCAGCGGAAATTAAAATTCTCCTTTAGAGATCCTTACGAATGGTCATGATCAGTGATAGAATATTTACCTCTTATGACGGTTGAAACCTTTGGTGAAGATCTCTTCTGACGATCAAAACCCTTTGATGCAGATCTCTTGTGACGATCAAACCCTTTGATGCAGATCCACTAAACGATCACGAACGTTGAACGATGACAACGTCTCTACTCAGTCCACACGAACGGTTTCCTTCAATCTCAGTGCTAGCTGGTACGAATGAAGGCTTTGAGTAAGAGAGAGAGAGAGAGAGAAAACGAAAAGAATGCAACCGCAAAACTTTGCTTCTGCACAAGGGTTCTATTTATAGAACCACTTGTGTGGGCTTCAAGCTAAAAAGCCCACTTAAGTGTATTTTGGCCCATATCTTATAATATGCCCAAAATCACTTAAGCCCATGGTACCTTACCATATTTCGTATTCTACTCAAGTACACCGTACCTTACGATGTTCTATAATCCACTTAAGGGCACCGTACCTTACGATATTCCTTAGTTACTCTATCTCTCATTAATCCGTCCTTTGTGTGTGACCCTGTAGGTTTTCGTGACGTTGGCAATTATATCAAATCACGTATTTAACATAATAAACAGTGAGAGGTATCTAGCAACACATCACTGCTACCCAAGACACGAAAATGTCATGTGATCTGACAAAACCTTCTGTGATAATAATTATGTGTATAATTACCCTTTTGCCCTTATGTCTATATTGAACACAAGGTATAGACCGTGTCATCCTTGTCTAGTTCAATATTGGGCCCATAGACATTTATCCTGTTATGCAGGATGGGCAAATTCCATCTAGGTCACTCATGTCCCTCAACATGCTTCGTGGAGTACCCATCAACTGTCTTTATGGTTATCCAGTTACGGACAACGTTGGATCAGCAATAAAGCACTCGACTCTACATCTAGGATCCATAGTGGTTTCAGGTCGAAGAGTGGAATACACTATTATCACCATGAGAATAACTTATGACACCTTGCATAACTTTCTATATAGTATTCTCATAGCGGGTCAATCCGGTATAAATATTACTCCTAATATTCATACCTATGTTTAAGACTTGATAACTCTTTATCCATGATCCATGAGATGTGATCATCAGTCTACAAACATAATAGTCTTAATGCTTTAATGTTATCCCACTTCACAATAAAGCTCGACTACGGATACTTTAGGAATAGTGTCCTTATGTTTAATGTGTTCTCATGATTAAGTCACACTTAATACATTAAACGGACTATCTATTCCAGGGACTTTATTAATCAACCATAATAAAGAGAATGCCTTTTATTATTCGATACAAGTACCAAAATGTATTGGCCTCTAGGGCTTACACCAACATGAACAAACTTTGGAATAGAGGGGTCCCCAATGACTTGGCCAAGATCCATAGGGAATCAAGATTTGTACAAGCCAATGGAGGGTCAAGAGCTAGGGTTAGGGTCCTTGAGTGCCTAGATGAATCTTAATGCTTCTTCAAAGGGGACTAACTATCCAAATTGGGTTTGGAGAGTGAGTGAGATAACTTGAATGATCCTCCAAGCTTTGTTGGATGCTTGAGGATGAATATTAGGGTTAAGCTGGCTTGGGAACACCTCAACATGATAAGAGGATCTTTAGGCTTTGCGGATGAACCCCATGCCTTAAGTTTGTGGATTATTAAGCATAGATACATATGAGATGACATGTATGGGATGTATGTTAATAAATTAAGGTTTAAGAAGGTGATGTGGGGGTAGGGTAAATTTGAGGGTATGAAACTAGTACCATGATTGGTGTTTCAGCTGAGCTGCTAAGGATATCTGTAACATAAATTATTCTATCCTTAGGTACCCACTTTATCGGTCCTATTTTGTTAGTTTTCCCAATGTTTCTCACAACTTTGGGTCTTTCATCATAATAATAATCATGGTGAATATGTGCATGATACTTAGGTTTCAGAACTGAGTTCTTACCCTTTGTATGTTTCTGTGTCTGTGCAGAAACATCAAGCTCAGTGCCAGCATGCATGAAATGCTCATAGAGAGGTTTTGGTATTACCTTCTGATTTTCACCAGGTTTTGTAGTTTCTGTATAATTTATACCTTTCTTTCCATTTTTGCTAACTCCATAGATAAAAGAAGCCATTTTACTTCTATATATACTTTTAGCCAGAAAGTACTAGAATGCTCTGTCATATTTAATGACACAATAAACACCAGAAGCTTTTGAGACTATTTCCTCCTCTAGTTTTGAAATTTTATTTTCAAAGCAGAGTTGTTAGTTTCTAAATAAAATAATTTTTCATTTAGAGAGGAAATATCTTTCTCAAGCTCATTGTGAGTTTCATAAGCAACTACTTTGACTTGTTTAAGGTCTGTGTACTTACTCTGAAGCCTCTTGTACTTTTCCAGGATTTAAGAGAGACAAGATTCAAGATCAGAATGAGATAGGTTAGAAGATACCTCTTTAGGACCGGAGTCTGATTCTGATTATGTCGACACCTTGTCTTTTGGTTCTTCAGAACCTTCTGGATCATCTGTAGTTTCCATCAATGCAACATTGGCTTTTTCTTCATCAGAATATTCTTCTTCTGATTCTAAGTCATCCCATGTAGCCATCATCCCCTTCTTGCCTTTAGAAAAATTATTTTTAGGCCTTATGTCCTTTTTCATCTTAGGACAATCATTTTTGTAGTGGCATGGCTCATCGCACTCAAAGCAAAAAACTTTTTTTCCAGAACCTTGCTTCTTATATCCAGACGAAGAATCAAAATGAACAACAGTCCTTTTGGCTCCTCTGAACTTCCCTTGACCATTGTGCATGTGCTTCCAAAGTCTGTTGACTCTCTTTGAAATCAAAAACAACTCATCATCATCTTCTGAGTCTTCATCAGAACCTTCTGATTCTTCCTCAGCATGATAAGATTTTGTCTTCTCAAGCTTAGACTTTAAAGCAACATATTTACCTTGCTTCCGAGGTTCATCTTCCTCGAGCTCAATCTTGTGGCTTCTTAAAGAAATAACAAGTTCTTCAAGACTAATGTTGTTAAGATCATTTGCTAGCTTTAAAGTTGTTACCATATGTCTCCATTTTTTAGGAAGACTTCTGATAATCTTCTTGACATGATCAACTGTAGAGTATCCTTTGTCTAGAACTTTCAGTCCTGCAACAAGAATCTGAAACCTTAAGAACATAGTCTCAATTGTTTCATCATCTTCCATTATGAATGCCACGTACTTCTGGATTAAGGCCAAGGCCTTTGTCTTCTTTACTTAAGCATTCCTCTCATGAGTCATCCTCAGAGAGTCAAATATGGATTTGGCAGAATCTTTGTTTGTTATCTTCTCATACTCAGTATAAGAGATAGCATTTAGCAATATAGTTCTGGCCTTACGATGATTTTTGAAATCTTTCTTCTGTTGATCAGTCATAGCATTTCTTGATATATTATTTCCTTCAGCGTTAACTGGGTGAACGTAGCCATTAACTACAAGATCCCAGAGATCAACATCATAACCAAGAAAGAAACTTTATATTCTATCTTTTCAATAATCAAATTTCTCATCATCAAAGATTGGTGGTTTTGCAATGTAGTGATCTCTCTCATTATTGTTAACAATGTTAGCAGCGACCATTATTTCTCACACAAAATTGGATCGATACTGAACACGGTGAAGTGTTGATAAATTTCTTATCACAATCAGAATCGGGGCTCTGGTGCCAATTGAAGGTGTGAAAAACACAAGAAATGGGGGTTTGAATTGGGTTTTACAAAACAAAAGCTTTTTACCAACTCAAGAACACCACTTAAATGTTACTAACAAAGAGATAAAAACACAAGTATTTTAATCCTGGTTCGCTTGAAACTCAAAGCTACTCTAGTCTATCCGCCAAGGTGATTTTGATTTATACACAAGGACTTAATCCACTATAATCATCTAAGGAATCACAAAGAATATTCTTCTTTGTCTTCTCGAGGATCCAGCTATACCCTAGTCTCCTTAAGGAATCAAACAAATAGTTTGAATAATATTTTATGTGTTACAAGTTACTTCTATACAAGGAAATTTTACACAAATGATAAACAAATACTTAAAGAAAAACTATGTACAAAAACTGATAGCTTTTCACAAAGAAACAGACTTGTCAAGTTGTTGTAGCACTGACTTATTTCTTCAAGTCTCTAAGTCTCACTTATATAGCATAAGAAAAGAGACTGTTATAATGCAAAATGGGAAAGCCAAATAGAGCGGTTGTCCACTGTTGGATGGTGAAAGGAGTGATACTACATACTATCCTTCACCCATAAATTCAGTGACAGGTGTGATGTATAATACTGTCCTTACCCACAATATCAGGTAGTGGAAAATATATTTGATTTGTACTATGGACTATTTGATCACGTGTCCATTCGATCTTATCTTCAAGTTCATTGGCTTCTGATGAAAGTTGATGAAGCATGAAATGAAGAAACATAAATCTGGATTCAGAAACTTCATAATCTTCGATCAGAACCTTGACAGCGTCAGTAGTCTAGATTGAGATCTTCAGTATCTTCAGAGTCTTCAGAATCTAAAGTTATGTCCATAACCCTGAAGTTATTGTTGGAAGAAACCCTAGTCCACCCATCAGCCTCAATACTCATATCTTTCTTTATAATTTGATTCTGTGTTGTTGTATTGAACCTTGAGTCATCCCTTACACTCAATAAGAATTGAATTTTTTTCAACATTTTTTGCTAGACCGAGTTGGTCAAAGTAAAAATATGTGAGCCTTGAATCACAATTTAGAAAGCTTAAAACAATGAGTTTTCAAAGCTTGATTCGTGATAAGTGGTCTTTGCATCGTTATTTGTAGTCCTTTTCCTTAATTATTTTACCGCATTTTGTTTAATTTCCTCTCATTTGTCATGTTTTATGCTTTGTTGTGTGTTTTCTTGTGAATATTAGGGTCTAATGAGAATCCAAGCAAAGAGGGATTAAAGGCAAGCGAACGGAGCAAAAATGACATTTTAGCAATTTCTCTGGTACTAAAGTCAGTGGTTGTTACAGCCACCCGTAGCAGCTGCTACAGGTCGTACCAGCATGATGCCTAGCTCCCCATTTGAAGCCCTTTTTTGTACCAAAGCCAGCGACCTGCTACGGCCATCCGTAGTAGCTGCTATGGGCTAGAGCAAGGAGGCGAGAGAAAATTCAAATTTTTGTTTTGCATCCATAAATGGAAATATTTCCTCTTAATTGTGGCTCATACGCTTGATTGGATATGAATCAAATTTGAATATTTTGCATTCAACAAAGGATATTTTTCACTTTTATTTGTACCCTATAAAACTCATAGTCTGTTATGAATTTGGGGCTCCCAACTTTTGTATTTTTTCTCCTAGTTCCAAATTTCTATTTTTCTATTCTCTTTGTAACTCAAGTTTCCAAGAAATCAATTTGTTGAACAAGGTTTATAATTCAATTCAAGTTTTCTATTCATGCTCTCTATATTGTTCATCTGTTTTATTTTATTGATATGAGTTTGATGATGAATATCTCTATGATTATGATTGTGCTTGCCCTCACCATGAGTGAGTAGTTTCCTTGGGACTATGGGTTATGTGGATTGTTTCATGTTACTATCATATAATCTGAATTCATGCATTCCAACTTTGTTACAAAAGTAAGTAGTTCTCATGTATCGACCATAGTCCGAAAGAATATGTGTCGGTACCAGAGCACAAATTTTTAAACAACCTAATCCGAGCGATACGATAGCCAACTGGCGAATTTGAGAAAACATATAGCTAGGAAAAAGTAATGACTCATCGAATAATAATTCTAACGATGCGAAAGCCGATAGACTATTCATCGATGATAGGGGTCATGCGGTGATGAAAGTGGGTGGTGCCCAATTTTATATATTTTCTATAATTTATGAAAAATACTCAAAATAGATGTGATAAGGATCATATGATTGTGTTAGAAACATTAACTACAACCACGAGTCATGTTTGCCCTAATTTGGCACTTAAGTGATTTTTCTGTTATTTCTATTTAATTGATTTTTCATTCAAGTTGTTTACTAAAAACTATCTTTTTTATTTATCTAGATATACATTGATTGGATAAGGATTTGATACTTAAACCATTGGTCCCTGTGGTTCGATATATATTTTATTACTTTGCGACAGCCATGCACTTGCGGCTGCATCAATTTGGATCAAAGATATGACTTCTTTGAATCAATTATTCTATTTGAAATGTAGATTTTTGTGATGTATTAGTTATTTGAATCAAGGATGTGTCTTATTCAAATCAAATACCACACTTATGTGAATCATAATATCGTATACACGAATCATGATCAAACAATTTTTTAAAACCAACTATGATTTGAATCATGTAACTACTTGATTTGAATCACATGTATCAAATCATGACTGAATTCAAACAAGTCATTTCCAAATTTGTATCATCCTAATTCAAGTCATCCTTTGATCTGATTCAAATCATAATTGTATGATCTAACTTGAATCAATTGTTAATTTTCTCACCTATTATGCGCCTTACCTCTATCACCTATATAAACCATTTTTTATCATTCTCTCAGAGCCATATAAAAAATTTCTTGAAGGGTTCTCATAATGATTATTCATTCAGAATCATAAAAAACAATATTTTCACAAATCTAAAAACAAACCTTTCCTTTTACACCTTCTCTCTCAAGTCAAGCCTATAGAAAAGCTTCATATGTGTTGATTGAGTTATAGCTCTTTAGGAGTTGTGCCATTTTCTTCAAAATGACCAATCATACTAAACCTTGATCGAGAAACTCCATTGTCGTTGTACTCAACTCTAAATTTTGAGTACAAGTTATAGATATAAGGTACACTAAGGATCTAATATTTTTTTTTAAGCTTTGGAGATTAAATTCCAGCAAGGAAAAATATAGTTTCCTTCTCCATTGAATACATAGGTATGACCAAGTCATAGTAGTTATGGAAAGAAGTTAGGATTTTTGAAGATCCTTAAGTAGAACATAGTCTTAGACAAGGAACTGGTAGAGTCGAGTGAATACTACAATGGTACAAAAGGTTGGAGTATAACTTTGGGGCTAGCAAGGCTATAGGCTCGAGATCAAGTTAAGATCTTTTAATTTAGCCGTTGTTAGTGTTCTGCTACAACAAAAGGGAAATCCAGATTTAGACATGTGTTTGCTTAGAAATTTGACTTGAACTATTTAGTGTTGTCTTGATTGTCTATTATAATAAAAATATTGTATATTAATATGCAAAATAGTTGAAGATCTAACGAAATTTTATTAACTTTCCATTTAAGACTCTACTAAGTGCAAAGAAATGAAGAATGTGTTGAACTGGTATAAACCTATGTACAATATTTTCATCTCTCGATCTCTATCTTTTTAAATTCTAGTATAGATTTTCATAATTTAGGTTTTATCACTTTCTAGAATCACATGTTAATTGATTTTTATCTTCTTGTAGTGATTTATTGTGTAAGCGTAGGTTTGTGATTGATCTAGTCATTTGGATCTACTTTCTGGAGAGTATAAATGTATAAACTCTGAATGTTATATTGTCTATTCAATTAATTAAAATTCAATTTGAAACTTGTGTGAAAATTGCATCATGTTTCTTTATGCATTGCTTGTTCAAGAAAATTCATCTTTCTCAGTTGTTGTAATTCAAGATAATCTAAGTTAACCATGAAATCCATTCAAACATATCTTTTATTAAATTCCTTTGAATTATGTTATACAATCTAACATTATTCAGTTAACTGGAGAATAGAAGCACATTTACAAAAGTGCATGTAATATATTCATATAATCTTCAAGTTAGAGATTTTAATTGAGTTTATCTAACCAGCCTTATGTTGACAAAATGCTAAGGTCTATGTGCAAAAAATGGCAATCTAGCCACATGACTTGAAAACTTTAGATAATTCAGTTCTGTTTGAAAAGTTGATTTATCATGAAGCTTGGAACATCTGAGTCTAATCTTAAAAAGGAGAAAAAGGTAGATGAAGAGAAAATAAGCATCTACTTAAAGACTCTACTTCCAAGGTCACTGTAAAAGAAGATGAAGATAGTTCCTATGAAGATCTTTTGAAAGAAGAAAAACATATTTTTTTTGTTGATCGATAGAATAAATATATGAAAAGATACAAAGCAATGTTCTTTT
Source organism: Lathyrus oleraceus (assembly GCF_024323335.1). NCBI lineage: Eukaryota > Viridiplantae > Streptophyta > Magnoliopsida > Fabales > Fabaceae > Lathyrus > Lathyrus oleraceus. The sequence continues at coordinate 390,984,253 of NC_066580.1, forward strand.
AGGATGCTAAATCATTGTCAATGTTGAATCAAGTTTTCAAGTTTTGAAGTATAATTTCAAGCGAAGAAGTATCCAATCTTTGTTTGATGGCAAATCAAAAACAAATAAATTCAAAACGAGTGTTTGTTTCAATTCATTGATATCTAGCTAAGGAGTGTATCTTGTTGGAAAATCCTCAAGAAGACCAAAGGAAGATGTATCCAATCATTTTTTTGATTATGTTGTGATTTTTTTATATTATTTTAATCATTTACTAACTTTAGTTTTGTAGTAAGTTAAGTCTTAGATCATTGTAATTGGTATGATCATTCTTCTATCTCCTTAATCTTCATGTAGATTTATCGTAATTATTAGCATGTTTGATATGTTTTTCATATGTGATATTTTATATGTTATCTATGATAACTAGATTGCACAATATGTGTATAGCATATCTTATTGTTTCATATTCATCCACGTCTAATGTTTTTCAATTGGAATCAAAATAATTTTTCAGAAGCCTTGAAATTTTAATTTGCATTTAACTCATATTTCTCAATTAAAATGAATTTTAGCATTTAATATTTTAAAGACTTAATGAATTCTTTAGTCCCCTAATTTAATTTAATATTTCACTTTAGTCTCTTAATTAAAAAATGTTACATTGCAATCCCTTAAAACTGTTCATTTAACCTAATAGACCCCTTTCGTTGAATTTTCATGAAAAAACGTTAACTACCACCTACGTGGCAGTTTTAATGGATAATTAATATATGACCTGGATTTTTTTGACTTTTGTATTTTTATTATTGTATTTATTTTAATTTTTATTCAATATTCAAAATTCATTTATTAGAACCCTAGCCACCACACCTCTTTCTCTCTTCTCCCTCTTTTTCTTTCTTTGTTTTCCTTCTTTTGGATACGTTTCTCTCTTTTTCCTCAGATGTGTCATCCCGTGTTTTCATTTTTGCAATTACAGAAGTCATGTGCATCAAATATTTCTTGGAAACAAATATTTCCCCAAACCCTCATCTCAAACCTTTCAATCCCTAAAATTTCTAAAATCTCATGTTGTTAAATCCCTCAATCTATCTTTTCATCAAACAAAGAAGATTGGGAGCTCACAAATATTTCGATTTTTTTTATTTCAATATTTCTTTGATTTCAGTCATAATAATCATTTTGAATTTATTTCGAAGTTTGAAATTCTGCAGTTGGGTTTACAGGTATGATTTTACTACTTGTTGATTTCTCTTTGCATCTGACTTTAGTTGTGCTCCTGGTGTTATTGATGCACTCTCATATGCAGTTTTTTAATGTTGTAATTTGATTATTGGAGACGCTTTGCATGTTTTTGTACTTTAAACATGAAAATTAACAAGTTTAAAACTTTTTTATTAAACATTTTTCTTCTAGTTTAGTATAGTGTTACATTTAAAGTCGTGGATGTACATACTGTCATATCCTAAATTTTACCCTGATTTTTTTCATTCACATCATCATAGCATATTCGTTTCATCTTATCATGCATTTCCATCAGTCAAAGGCATTCATTAGGGTTTAGATGGAAAGTCAAGAGTTATGGCATTTTATCTGATTTTGATAATATTCATTTAGTCATCTGTTGATTAAGAAGTCAAAAGGCTTGATTTCCTAGTATCAGGGCATCATTCATTCCATTGCATCATGTTTCAGAGGTTTAGAAGGTGACAGTCAAGAGTATTGTCGTCATCTGAATCTTTGTAGGGTCTTGATTGTGTTTGAGAATCAAAAGCAAAATAGTCCAAGAGTGATGTATTTGCATTTGATTATCTATTCACAATTCTTCAGTCAGTAAATCAATGCATTCACAAGACATTTGCATTTTATACTCATCACAACATGCATTTTATTCCGCATAATGTTTAATATGTCAAACAGAATAAATTTTCTGATCTACAGACAGATCAGTTGAATCAATTTTCAAATGTATGTCAAATTAGAAGGTAAATTATTTCAAAATCGAGCTTGTAGACGTCAGTATTCTTAATAATTCTTAATCTACGGTTCACATAGTTTAACCTGACGTGCTCGTTTTAATTTTTAGACTACTTTTTCGGTCTCATTTCGATCAGCATGAGCATTTTAATCGGTCATTTTTTATTTCAAAATTTGATCAAAACATGTCTGTTTTCCAGAGGTTTATTTCGCACTTGTCATTTTAGTGCATTCATTTTAATTTTTCGAGCATTTTTGTTCCCGATTTTTATTCATTCTTTAGACATTTTGTTTTTGTCTTTTTGTCAAATGTTAGAAATAATTAAATAGGACAGATGTTGGTTTTATTTTGATTTTATTTTAATTATTTTTTAGTTTCGATTTTATTTAATTTTAACTAGTTTATTTTTCTTTTATCACTAAAATAATAAAGAAAGGGCATCATGGACATTTATTAAATAAAACCCTAGTATATAGTTATTGTGTTGATGAAAGAGAGTGGGAATGATCCATACAAGACTAATCTGTGGCGGCCCTCAATCCCAATTTCCTCTCAAATTTTAAACAAAAACTCACACAGTTGTTGACAGCTATTCAGTGGCTATTGGCCTCATTTTCCTATTTGCGATCTAATGGTCAGGATTAAGAAAGATAGCATAGAGTCTCTCATTTGGGAAGTTGGTAAAAAGAAATAAAAAACAGATACTCTTTGAGAAAAAATGGATAAGAAGAAAAAATAAATAGATGAGAGAGCGGGGTGCGTTTTAGAGATGGACATGAATCCATCTATTTCAAACAGTAACCTTCTTCTTCCTCTCAATCATACTCAATAACCACCCTTCATGTCAAAGCATACAACCCACTACTCCGACGTCGTCTTTCTCCTTCAACAACAAAAAAACCATACCATATTTTCATCCTTCTTCCTCCATGTTTTCAACTCTCCTCTCCGTTCAACCGCACAACTCTAACCATCCCTCTATTTTGTTCCAGTTGTGCTCCCTTCAACATCTCATACACAATTGTCTTCTTCCTTCATCTCCATTCAACTATCCCTTAGCTTCCTCTGTAAATCCTTTACCTCAGTTACTATTCACCTTCCGCCTCTGTCAAAATCAACACGACATCCCAAACAGTGAACCAACCTTGAAACCCACATGGAAACCACCTTATCATCGAACTTCATCATCATTTTCATATAAACAACAACTTCTTCCACATAAACACACAAATAACCATAACCAGCTAACAAACCACCAGAAATCATCGTGGATACTGAATCCGACCAAGCCTTCACTCATCAATATCATTGCCATCTATCTCACCTCCTCCAAGCAACCTCCACCGTCGCGGAAGAATGAGAGATCGGATGAGAAAGAGGGCAAGAATGAGAGAGGATTTTCTTCTGTTTACTTCGGTGTTGTTTTTTCATAGATGTTGGAGTTGATGTTTTAAAAAAAATGAAAATGAAAACAAGTGTTGTTGCTGTTGATTTACCGCCTCACTCTAGATTTTGAAGAGAAAAATCTCCTCCCCCTAGTTGTATTTATCGCCTCTCTCTTTTCCCTTTGATTTCTTTTTTTATTATTTTTTTATGTTTTTTATTTATGATTTTTTTATTATTATTATTATTATTATCAAATTATTATTACTAGTGTTATATTATCATTATTACTATTATTATTATTTAGTGATTATTCTTAGATTTTATTATTAGTAATTATCATTATTATTCTTATTATTTTTTATTTTTTTATTGATATTAATTATCTGTTAATTAAATTGATAATTTTTAAATTTTTAAAGAAAATATTTGATTTAGTTGTCCCATCAGTTTTTCACGATGCATTGCAGTTTTGGAGTTAAAAATACAATTTAACTTAAGAAACCGCTTAAACGCATAAAGTTTTGTTGACCGGCCTCAGATAGGATGACTCCTACATGAATCGATTTACGATTTTTTAAGATAACGCTAAACTCTTTAGTTTAACTTTCGTTTGTTTTCATTTAAAAAATGTTGCTTAAATCACCGATTTTTCATAGATGCGTTGCAATTTCGGAGTTAAAAATTCAATTTAACTTCAGAAATTACTTAAACGTATAGAGTCTTGTTGACCGATCTCAGATAGGGTGATTCTCACATGAATCGTTTTACGATTGCTTAACATAGTACTAAATTTAATAGTTCAAAATTCCGATTTTATTTTGATTCCTTAGCTTTCTCTTGGGCCTTCTTACAATGGGATTTTTGTTATTTACAGTTTGTTTATTGAGCTTGTTTTTGTTAATTGTTATATTGTACCCCCATTTGACAAATTGTACCCCCATTCTCATAATGTGTAAATAAGTTTACCGCTCTCCTTTATTGCTATGGTATTAGTTAATTGTTAACTCAAGTTTAAAACCAACACTTTCAAAAAAGAACAAAAAGTCAAATACTCGATCCAACGTCGAGCAATTTTCACAAATCAGAACCATTTTCACTATCCACTTCTCCATCATTTTCAAAACCCTCAAATCATTCCATCCCATTTTAGTTCAAAGCCCAAATAATAAAAACCCTAATCAAACATTGAGTGTATTTTCCCTAATCAAATTCAAATTACTTAATCACACGTAAACACCGTTTCAAAAGGGTGGAAAGGGAGATGGTCTAGAGGCTTCGATTCCTCTTCTTGATTCTTTAGATACAAGTTGCCTTACTCGTCCATTTAAGCAATTGTCATCCATTAAAAACATCCAATCTGATTCACTTTAAATCGATTTCCTAATCAAACTTAAGTCAAACTCATTTTTGTAATGAACTTGGATGAAAAAGGAGGTGGTATAAAGCCTTCTATTCCATACCCCAAGTACTTGAATACGAGCAACCTTAATTGGTCATTCAAGTGTTTGTCATCCATCCAAAATACATTAAGCTTATCTAAATCCTTTTACAATTAAGGGTGATAAGAGAGATGGTCTAGATCCTTCTATTCCTTTTCTCGATTACTTGGATACGAGTAGTCTTACTCGGTCATTCGAGTAATCATCATCCAATAAAAAACTCAACAAATCAAACTTGTACTCCACCCTTGTGTGACCCCGAAAATATTTTCAAAAACGAGTATGCTTTATCCATATCGACGTGAAACAAACAAAGATTTCCACCTCCAAGAGAGAGCATCAAGTAAAGGTTTAGTCACTCGATATGTCTAAAGGATCAGTCCTTAAAAGAAATTAACCCAATAGTTCTTTCTAAGCAGAACTATGTAGCCTTGAGTTCTCCATAGCACCTGGAGATATGTAGGAGCAGGATTGAGAAATCTTGTCAGACACCCCTTTAATAAAAATATGTTTTCCTTTCTTTTTCTTGCTCAGTAAGTAGAAGATCATAATTAACATAACTAACACTTTACCGCAAATCTAACTAAGAGGTTCTCATTGAGTATAATGTACGTGAGGGGTGTTAATACCTCCCCCCTGCATAACTGACTCCCGAACCTGAATTTGGTTGTGACGACCATTTTCTTTTTCTTTTTAAGGTTTTTATCGATATTTTCCCTTTCCTGCTTTGGAATAAATAAATTCCGGTGGAGACTCTATTCGAACATCTTTTTCGCGAGCGTGTGAGCGCCTTGCAGAGGATCGTGTTTTTCAAGATGTGATAGCTGGCAAATCTGCTAGAGATTATGCTCCAAGAAAGAGAGATTTAATCCTAACTTAGTTTAATTTGCAGTGAACATTAGCTTTGTTGATTTGTTTTCTTCTATCTTCTTTTTGTTATCTCATTATATTGTTGCTATATGTGATCTGTTGATTGGTTTTCATTGGCACTTTTTGGGGATCTGTGATTACTGGCACTTTGTGAGATAGACTCTCTACCCGAGTCTAAGGAAAACTATAGGATTAAAATGGTGGTTGTGTAGTATAGGCCCGCGAGGAGCATTCTTCGTTGGGACAATACGAAGACCCCGCCTAGAGTAGATTCTCTTGGAGATGTTATTGTCTAACAAGCCTTCATCATGGCAATAATGTTTTCAAGTTGGATCAATGACTCTATAGACCTTTTATAACCTGCTCCATTTATGGAAGTTGTGTAGTATTGACCTGCGAGACATCATACTAGTTGGGTTGATGCGAGAACCCCACTTAGATGAGATCCCTTGGAAGTATTATTGTCTTACGGTTAGTCATTTTTTGCGGTAATATTTTCAACCTCGATCCATGATTTTGAGGACCTTTTAGAACATGTTTCATCTGTGGTGGTTGTGTAGTATTGATCCCTAAGGAGCACACCTTGTATGATTAATGTAAAGACACAACCTATAGTAGATCTTTTTCATGAAGTTTGTCATAAAATGGTTTGTCTGTTGCATGGAAAAATTCTGATTAAGGTCTGTGAATCTAGGAACCCTTTTATCCAAACTTTTAGAACTAACTTAGGGAGTGGGTTTCATGGGTACACAAAACTTAGAACTAACCCAATGTTGGAGGCCTACCTAAGTTAGATTGCTTTGTTGTTCCCATTGTCACCCCATATTGTTATCTACACATGACATTTCATTGCATCCATATGTAGCATGGCATTTCATTTTGGCATATCAAAAACAAAATTATGCATTCACATATCATTTGCATCCAATCTACATCATGCATGTCATTTACCAAAAAAACTTCATCCAACCTTTTATCCATAACCCATAGTTGATTTCTCGACACTTGATAGAAAACATACTAGACCAACTCGTAAAGGCTATGTCAGCTTTGGCACAAAGAGAGGACAACATTCAGCGGACTGCAGTCACTGAGAATGTCATTCCACCTCCAGCAAGTGGTCATGCTCAACCTCATCCAGTACAAATCCCAGTTGAGAATCTCGCTATGCAAGAGCACCACATTGTCCGAGATGGATATACCTCACCTCATGATAGTATTGAGTATCATAGGTTTGCATTCACCACGCAAAATCCACAAGGGGCAAGCCCGATGATAAATATTAAATGACCACGGGATGTTGAGATCATTGAAAGGTGTCGTGAGTTGGAAGAAAGTTTAAAGCCATAGAGGGGTGTGACACTTATGGGCTTGACGCTTTCGATTTGTGCTTAGTGGTAGACGTGGTAATCCCTCCAAAGTTAAAGACACCATATTTCAAGAAGTACAAAGAGGTTAGTTTTCCAAAGACTCGTTTGACGATGTTCTGTCAAAAAATGATCATGTACTCTCGTAACGACAAGTTTCTCATCCACTTCTTTCAAGACGGTCTTGGTGGAGCATTAATTGAATGGTATATGCAACTCGAACAAGGTAACATATGCACCTAGAAAGACTTGGCTAAGGCATTCCTAAAGCATTACAAATAAAATATGGATATAGCTCGTAGTCACATACAATTACAAAATCTTATGCAAAAGAGTGTTGAGACGTTCAAAGAGTACGCCCAAAGATTGAGAGAGTTGGTTGCTCAGGTTCAACCACCAATGTTGGATATGGAGCTAACTGATATGTTCATGGATACTCTTCAATTCCCATGCTTCAAAAAGATGATAAGCAGTGCGTCATCAACCTTATCTATCCTGGTGACAATTGGGGAACGCATCGAGGGTGGCCTAAAAAGCGGAAGAATTCAAGGTTCCTTGAGTATGCATACTATTGAAGGTGAATACCTTAGCGATTCCCAAAAGGAAGTTGAGGATGAAGTTAATGCAATATGGGAAACTCCCTAAGCTCTGCAAGCTCCACCTCTGGTGCCTTATTATCAGTACCCGTACATATCAACTATTCAAAGTCAACAACCTTCTGGGCTTCCATATCAGATTCCATTCCCTCCACATGGTCAATAGCATCCTGCAAATCAAGGTCCCCCTCAACATCAACAACATATTTCATAACAGCATCCATACCAACGGTAACATGCACCGCAATGGCAACGCTAGCGCACTCAAAAGACAAAGAGGCGGTTTGATCTTTTAACAGTTTCATACAATGACATACTTCCACATTTGATCAACAGAGGATTAGTAGAGCCGAAGGAGCTGAATCCAGTGCCTCTCCCGTATCTACCAGGCATTGACCCTAATGCCCGATGTGACTTCCATGCTAGTGCACCAGGACATTCATTTGAGGATTGCAAAGAACTCAAGAATATGGTACAAGATCTGATTGATTCCACATTGATTTTGTTCACGCCTCATGACCTTCATATCAACATTAATCCTTTACCAGGTCATGCATACGTGAGGGGTGCTAATATTTTCCCCTTTCATAACCGTCTCTCGAACCCGAATTTGGTTGTGACAATCATTTTCTTTTTCTTTTAAGGATTTTATCAATATTTTGTCTTTTTTGCTTTAGAATATATAAAGTTCGATGGTGACTCTATTCGAACATCTTTTCCGCGAGCATGTGAGCGTCTCACGAAGAATTATGTTTTTCGAGATACGACACATACGTGACAAAGTTATTTTTAAACCATTGAATCATGCATCATCATTGGCCAAAACTTCCATAAAATTACTAAATACACATTTGCTTTAACACACATATGAACAAAATAAGCAATTCATAATTTCATAGAAGCATTTTTTTTCAAACAAGTTACGGTCACTCAAGTGATATGGTACTAGTCAAATTTTACAGACTAATTTTTTGTTTTTTCCCTTTGAATTTTATATGAATTATTATTAATAGATTGAAATTTTTGGATTTTAGGGAAAGCTAAAATTGGAGAAAAGAGTGGTACTTTTTATATGTGAGAGACAAAAAAATACCCAACTGGTTTGAGGATAAACAGAGCAACAAAAGCTGGTTATAGGAAAGCAACTGAGAAAGATAAAGAGATTTTAAAAGGGAAATTGTTGGTTGAAATGAGGAAAACTCTTGTTTTTTACAAAGGAAAAACACCAAAAAGAGAAAAAAAAGTAATTGGGTCATGCTACTCTTGTTTCAAAACCGAGAGACGATAACAATAGCAGCAACAAATTATGGTTTGTTCATGTTACTTTTCTGGATTTATATTGCATATTTGTACCTAATATAATATTGAGATTGTGACTATGACATTCATTTCTGGTAATATTTGAATTGTTGTATTTCTATCTTATAAAGTTCCATGTATAAATCATGGATAATAAATTCTTGGTTTAATCCATGTTTTCCTATCTTAAGCAAAAACCCAACTTACCTACAGGTATCAACCAAGTTATTCAAATCATCATGTTGATTTTTATTTTCCCTTTAAGATTTAACTTCATTTGCACTATAGATTTATGAAGAGTTATATTTTTTTTCTTCCATTATTAACAATTTATGGGAGTTTTTAACCTCCAAAAATAAAACCCTTGCAGTTTAAATCAAAATTTTAATACATATGTTGAGTCAGATTTACACCTTAACTCTTGGTGTAAAGCCACGTCAGCAGAATTTAATGATCTTTGACAAAATTTGATAGAATTTTTTAAGGGACTAAAGTGTAATGTTTTTTAATTGAGAGGATAAGGCAAAATATTAAATTAAGTTAAGGGACTTGGTGACTAATTATGCATACTTTAAATTATTTTGTTGATGAATCGAATAACATTTTAGCATGATTCAAATCAAAGAAAGGTATGTGTGTATGGTTCAAATCACCATATTCCATGAATCAAATAAATATTGGGAAATTCTCAACATGTTGCCTCTGCCTACTTGATTCGAGTCACCAAACAACTTGATTCGAAAAAATAGTCATTGTAGAGTTGTTGTTCAATTCTGATTCAAATCATATAAATGCTTGATTTGAATCAAGTAAGTTTCTACTTCTGTTTCGAATCATCTTTCACTTTGATTAGAATCAGCCAAATCAATATGAATAGTTGAAATCTTTCAACCTTCTCATCTCATCCATTCATTTTTATCATACTTAAGACTCACTTTTCATTTTTCATTCATTTCCAAACATTCATCTCTTTAAACTTCAATATCTCTCCAACCTTCAACCTTCATCACCAACATCACTTCCATTGAAGCTCATCAAACCTTCATTTATCGTCAATAGAAAATTCTAAGAAATTATTGAATAAACAATATGGGAATTGTCCCGGGCCATCTTCTTTACCTCCTCCAATTCCAACTAAAAAGACAACCAAGGTCTGAGCAAACAAGGGTAATGAAAATGATCTGTCTAAACTAAAAGTTAAGGTAATTATCTCAAATTGATTCGTTTCTGCTTGTGGTTATACCTCTTTTACTCCAAATTTCTTTGTCATTTTGCATAAGGTGGATCACCTTATTTTTAGGACGATTTCAAGCATTTATATCAGATTTTCTTGAATAAAAGTCATGATCAAGAATATTATGTCACAAAAGAAGTTGAAGCATTGAAATGGACTTTCTACGATCCTTTGAGCATCAAAAGTTGTTGAAATTTCTAGGTCTGAACAAGAAACTCAATCCATGTCATGTTATATCTTTTTACTACAATTTTAGAAGTATCACATATGGTTTTCTCTATATATTTTGTGGAACAATTGTTCCATTCAGTTTTGTTTATTTTTATTAAAGTCTTAGTCTAGAGAACAATGGTTTGGAAATAGACCCCCAAAATCAAGCTAATGTTTTTCATCATATTCCATTTATGGAGTCAATCTCTAAATATTCATTAAAATATCATCTGGACAATTCTATTTTTCAGATTAGCCAGATGAAATGTGAAATGAAAATGGTCAATTGGATCACTGTATTACTCTATACTGAAACGAATGAAATTGGACCAGGGCTAATGATACATATTTGTTTTTAATGTGGATATTGTTTAACTAATCAAAATTTAATTGGGTTAATTACATGATTGACCAGATAATGATTTCCAAAGTGAAGTCGAACCGACCTCTCTTTTACACATCTTTCATTCACCTGGTCCTTGAAAGGAATAGTCTTTTGTCTGAATAACTTGTCTCGTTAAAGCATTGAAGTTTTTTATGTACAGGTTGTAAATCAAATGAGATATCGTCAGGATGAAAAACGGGAATATTACTATTAGGAGGACTTCTTCAAGATCTGCAACGACATGTTTACCATCTACGATGAAGCTTCTGACAATTTTGCGGCTTGGAAGGCAACTTATGCATCTGCTTCCACCTCATCTGATGGTTTGACTTGAATTGTCAAAGCTTACATTGAAAAATATTTGATTTGGTTATTATCGATGCTCCAAAAAGGGAAGCATAGAAAGAGGAAGTGAAAAAGGAAAGAGAAGAAAGATTCACTATTTTGTTGATGTTTGTCAAGGAAGTCGTGACAACTAATGGTTTGGGTTTCTTTTCAACATTTCAGATTTTCCCGGAGATGACCATTTCACATCTGAACTCCCATGAATTTTGCATGCACGGAATTACATTTTCATCTCATTTCTAGTTTTATATTTTATTTTTAGTCTCGGATATTTATCAGTTATTTTTGTTATGTTTTATGAACTATTGTAGTACTATGCATATTATTGTTGATAATGCATGTTAGCGCGTTATAACCTTTTATCTTGTTCGTTTGTTGGTAATTATCTTATTTTTTATTTGTATTCTTACTATGATTAATATTTGAAATTGTGTTTGAATTATGCTCAAATGCATAATTGAAGTGTTTTATGTGTGTTGGTTGCATTGCTAGTAAACAGTGTGATTTCATTTATTGTTATTATAGTTGTATTTTTTTGCTTGTATCATTTTTATATTTTTCAAAGGGGGAGAAGTTTTATGAGATATCTATCAAATTTATTACGCCCAATAAGTGTTGAATGTGGGGAGAGCTTGAGAGATCAATAGCTTATGTATCAATTACCTCAAGAGCTTATGTACCTGTCATACGGTGAACTGACTTTGGATGTTTTTGCTTTGGAAAGCAAATGTCGCGGATAGCAAGAGTCGCCACCGACTTTTCTTTTATCCAATAAGGAAAGGTGGAAAAGAACAGGAAATACCTTAATTAGATTTTGGGTTCCGGAGGTACATTATACAAAGGGAAGATGTTAGCACCCTTTGTATCCATGGTTATCCATGGGCTCTTAACTGCTTGATCACTTATGTTTTTCTTGTCGGAAAAAGTGTTTGTGAACTGCTTAGAAAATGTTTTGAAAAGAGAGTTTAACTTTGTAATGATTCTTGTACGAATGTATACAAAGTATTTATCTCGTTTAATTTTGAAAGCTGTTCGGAAAAATATAACTTGGCAATGATTCTAGTACGAATGTATACCAAGTGATGATTTTCTAATAGATGTTTTGAAAAGTGTGAGGTGTGAAAAGTATTTTAAGTTGTGAGTCAGCATTTAAGAGTTATACCTGCCCAAGGTCTTTATGGGTATTTCCTATCCTTATGAAGGTAAAACTGTCCTTACTATTGAGAAGTAAGTAGTCTTGTCCTTTTGGATTTAAGGGACGTCGTAGGGTCATCGATTGGTCATTGAAGGCAACATTTGTAAGGATACCTTAGCATTCGAAGGGACGATCATCATTTAACCGTAGGCGACAACGACGGGTCATCGAGGGACAAAATCATATATTCGCAGGCAACATCCGAGGGACTATGATTTATCTTATAGGGACATGATGATTTAATCGAAGGGTCTTTGCTAAGTGTATCCCCAGATTCGCGGGACATAACCATAATACCGTGAGGCAACAAAGAGAGGGCCAAGATCATATATTCAAAGGCAAAATTTGTAATCAGTTAAGTAATTAGGATGAATCTCCACAACATTTGTAATCAGTTAGGTAATTAGGATGAATCTCCACAAGGGTATCCCACAAATAAAATGGAATACCTAGCAAGCTACCTTATTCGGGAGTATGTGAGCCCTCACAAAATTCAACAAACAGGTCATAATACCAAATGGGGTGCAATCAAGAGTTGCACCAAACAAAGCAGTAATAGTATCAGGTAAACAATGCATGGTTATAATAAAACAGGTCAGATGAGCAAAGATCAAAACAGAACGAAAAACAGCGACTGTCATGTTCGCTACTGCCTCGCCTAGCGAAGGCTTAGCGAGCACTCGCTACATGTTCGCTTAGCGATGTGCTAGCGAACGGCTGCGGGTTCTGGGTTTGATGACAGCACGATTTCAGAAACTCCAAACCCTATGGCATCCATTACAGCAATTACATGGTTAAACATTCAAGATATTATTTTGCACATTCATATATACTTAAACCCACATGCAAAGCCTAAGATACGTTTAGAAATTTAATCATAATGTCACATGTAAATTGGGAATATAAAACAGTAGTGGTAATGCAAACCTGTTTGCAATTGAATTGCAACGTTGAATTGGCAGATCACTCTTAGGGTTGGTGTCGGATTGAGTTGGGCGGAGGTAACCTTTGTGCAGATGAGTTTCCTTCAGGGTTTCCTTTAGGGTTGCTCTGAATTCTCTTGGTTAGCCTCCAGGGTTTGCTCGGTTGCTGCTGTTAGGGTTTCCTTGCTAGGGTTTCTCTCCGTCCGTTTCTGTCTGTCGTTTGTGAATGAAGCTCTACTATTTATAATAATTTTTGTGACCTAATGGGCTCAGAATGAAGCCCAAAATTTCTGGTATTCGCAAGCTTCTCTAGGCGAGTGGTGCAGCGAAGGGTTCACTAGGCGAAGGATTTTGCTCGCCTAGCGAGCAAGCCATTTTGAGTCATTTTCTGGATTTGGCCACTTGTGTGCTGGGTCTTTGTTCCTTTAAGATCAATGCCTTGAAAAATGAGTTGGAGTGCCTTGAAAAATGTCTTGCAAGATTAACGGGCAAATTTTGGGGTATGACAGTTGCCCCTGTTCAATATTTTTGAACCGAGAGAGTTAGAATGGTATGTACGCCATTCGTGGTCTGGAGGTGGAAGATTATTGAACACTTAGAATGCCCCAAAAATTTGCACTTGTTAATTAGTCTTGATGGAGATGGACTTAAAGATGCCATCCAGGAAGTTTGATGATGAGAGCTTCAGAGTGGATCGTACGCTGCTGGGGATAAAAGATTAGAATGGATCACACGCTAGATCGTATCTGAATTGCAGAATGAACCGTCCATTAGGCTGCATTTGGAGAGGTAAAGATCAGAATGGATCGTACGCTAGATCGTATCTGAGTAGCAGAATGAGTTGTCCATTAGGCGGGTGACTTCGTTGGGGATGAAAGATCAGACTGGATCATATGCTAGATCGTATCTGAGTTGCAGAATGAGCCGTCCAGTAGGCTGTATCTGGAGAAAAAGTAGTCGTACGCTAGACTATACCTCAGGATGTACCGTATGCTAGGTAGTATATGAGGAATGAAGATCAGAATGGATCGTACGTTAGATTGTATCTGAGTTGCAGAATGAGTCGTATGTTAGGCTGTATCTGACAAAATGAGAATCAGAATGGATCGTACGCTAGATCGTATCTGAGTTGCAGAATGAGTCGTACGTTAGGTTGTATCTGACAAAAAGTAGTCGTACGTTAGACTACACCTCGGAATGTACCGTACGCTAGGTAGTATCTGAGGAATGAAGATCATAATGGATCGTACGTTAGATCGTATCTGAGTTGCAGAATGAGCCGTACGTTAGGCTGTATCTGGAGAAATAAAGGTCAGAATGGATCGTACGCTAGATCGTATCTGAGTTGCAGAATGAGCCGTCCATTAGGCTGTATCTGAGGAAATGAGGATCAGAATGGATCGTACGCTAGATCGTATCTGAGGAATGGAGATCAGAATGGATCGTACGTTAGATCGTATCTGAGTTGCAGAATGAGCCGTACGTTAGGCTGTATCTGACAAAAAGTAGTCGTACACTAGACTACACCTCAGAATGTACCGTATGCTAGGTAGTATCTGAGGAAGGAAGATCATAATGGATCGTACGTTAGATCGTATCTGAGTTGCAGAATGAGCCGTACTTTAGGCTGTATCTGACGAAGTAAGAATCAGAATGGATCGTACGCTAGATCGTATCTGAGTTGCAGAATGAGCCGTATGTTAGGCTGTATCTGACAAAAAGTAGTCGTACGTTAGACTACACCTCGGAATGTACCGTACGCTAGGTAGTATCTGAGGAATGAAGATCAGAATGGATCATACGCTAGATCGTATCTGAGTTGCAGAATGAGTCGTACGTTAGGTTGTATCTGACAAAAAGTAGTCGTACGTTAGACTACACCTCGGAATGTACCGTATGCTAGGTAGTATCTGAGGAAATGAACATCCAAATGGGTCGTACGCTAGACCGTATTGAAATAGTTGAAGGAATCATATGTTGGGCTGAATCAGAATGAACCGTACGTTAGGCTATATCTGACAATATTTGTATATGTTGTATTTGCAATAAATGTATGGGATGGGCTTAAAGATGCCACCACTAGGAGGATATCAGAGTGCTTATCCGAATGAATGTTCATATGGATTATATCTGAAAGATGCATCTGAATCTCGAATGTAACCGCTGAGGGTGTCTGTCTGAATGAACCTTTATTTTGACTGTATCGGGAGGATAATTAACCTGGAAAAAAAAGTTAGCCTCATGCCATGTCATGATGCATGAGATGTTTTATGCTTTTGAAAATAAATGCGAACATTACATGCATGTATATGATGTGAGATGATGCATGAATGAATTATGCGTCTGAGAATTTTTGCCAGGGGAAAATAAATCCCCATATCCTGGTTGGAGACATTTGTATTGATGACCCTTTCTTAGCTGGGGATACTTGATTTCTGTCTGATGATAGAAATATTCAACAGAGCCTGGCTGGGGGATAGAAGAGATGACCAGTCTGTCTGGTGATGCCCATTTCTTCTGGGGAATAACTGGTTTTGCTGGGGAAAGGATTTGTAACCGGACTTGTTGGAAAGCATGGTTAGACCTTATCCTCGACCCTAAAGTCTTTTAGTAACTGCTATTGCTATTTTATGCATGTATTTTCGGTAAACATCAATCATGTTCAAACGCATATATTAATTCAAATTAAATCAATGGACGTTTATGCAAACAAAACAGAGAGAGTAAAACAAAAGCATTTTTTTGGAAATAAAATTGTATTGATTTTGAAAGAGGGCCTATAAACAGGCAATTTGAGTACAAGGAGACAGAAATCCTAGTAAGAGGAAATTGTCAAGAAAACGAAGAGAAAGCTATGCAGAAAAAGTCCCATTGATTTTGATTCCACTACTGTCATTATGTCTTTAAGCCTCTCATCTCCTGCTGTCGGATAGAAGCGATTGGCTTGTTCAGTCCTTTGAACTTGGATGAAGCCGTCTGAGAACGGGACATAGTCATACCCTTTAATCCCTAATTTTTGCCTGGACCGCCTTTTCAGGTTTTCAGTCCACCAGGATACCCTTTTTTGCCCAAGCCGCCTTTTCAGGTTTTCGACTTGCCGGGTGTACATTTTTATATGTTTATCCCTAATTTTTGCCCGAACCCTTTTGGTTCGCCGGGATGCCCTTACTTTTGCCTAGGTACGTCGACCTAGCGGGTCTCTTTTATGCGTAGTATTTTTTAACTATGTCTGCGTTCACGGGATGTGGGAAGTCTTCGCCATCCATTGTATCAAGCATCATGGCTCCACCAGAGAATACCTTCTTAACTACAAATGGCCCTTCGTACGTGGGAGTCCACTTGCCTCTAGAATCACCTTGTGGTAGAATGATACGCTTTATTACCAAGTCGCCAATTTGATACACCTGTCTCTTGACCTTTTTGTTAAATGCCTGGGTCATGCGCTTCTGATATATCTGCCCATGACAAACAGCCGCAAGTCTCTTTTCATCAATCAAATTTATCTGATCGAGTCGAGTCTGAACCCATTCATTCTCGTCTAAACCCGCCTCTTTCATGATTCTTAGAGAGGGAATCTGAACTTCTACTGGTAAGACGGCTTCCATTCCGTAGACTAAAGAGAAAGGAGTGGCCCCTGTCGAAGTTCGTACTGAAGTGCGATAACCATGGAGAGCAAAGGGTAACATCTCATGCCAGTCTTTGTATGTTACTGTCATCTTTTGTATGATCTTCTTAATATTCTTATTAGCAGCTTCTACGGCGCCATTCATCTTTGGCCGGTACGGAGAAGAGTTATGGTGTTTTATTTTGAACTGCGAGTAGAGTTCAGTAATCATCTTGTTGTTCAAATTGGTGCCATTGTCCGTGATAACTCTTTCAGGGATGCCATATCGACAAATAAGACTATTCTTGATGAACCGTGCCACCACATTCTTGGTGACAGAAGCAAATGAGGCTGCCTCTACCCACTTTGTAAAGTAATCAATAGCAACAAGAATGAAACGGTGTCCATTAGAAGTAGTAGGTTTAATCTCTCCAATCATATCAATGCCCCACATTGCAAAGGGCCAAGGGGCTATCAACACGTTTAATGGAGCAGGAGGCACACGTACTTTATCCGCATAGATCTGGCACTTGTGACAGGTTCTGGAGTGATGGTGGCAATCAGCTTCCATGGTAGACCAATAATACCCTGATCTCAGAATCTTCTTGGTCATCGTATGTCCATTAGAATGAGTCCCAAAAATACCATCGTGTGTGTCTTCCATAATCTTTTCTGCTTCCCTTTTATCCACACAGCGAAGCAAAGTCGAATCATGATTACGTTTGTATAATACCCCATTACTCAAAAAGAATTTAGCGGAGAACTTCCTCAGAAATTTTCTGTCGTTGATGGATGCTCCTTCAGGGTATTCCTGAGTTTCTAAATATCTTTTTACTTCGTGGAACCAAGGTTTCTCTTCTACTCCAACAGTATTGAGTTCATAACAATATGCTAGTTCATCAAATCGTTCAATGGTGATCATGGGAGCTTCATCATCCCATCTGACTCTGAACATAGATGACATGGTAGCCAATGCGTCCGCCAACTGATTCTCTTCTCGTGGAATATGTTCGAATGTAATCTCTTTAAAGTATGGGATTAATGTCAACACCCGCTCTCGATAAGGGATGAGATTCGGATGTTTAGTGTCCCATTCTCCTTTGATCTGACTGATTACTAATGTTGAGTCTCCGTACACACTCAAAAACTTGATTCTTAAGTCTATAGCAGCCTTGAGTCCCAAAATACATGCTTCATACTCAGCCATATTGTTGGTACAATCGAAACATAGTCTAGCAGTGAAAGGCGTATGGCAACCCCTGGGAGAAATAATTACAACACCAACACCATTGCCCAATGCATTAGAAGATCCATCAAAAACCATAGTCCATCGGGATCCCAGTTCGGGTCCTTCATCCGGTCCAGGTTCTTCATAATCAGTAACAAGCATGACATCCTCATCTGGGAACTCAAAATTCATAGATTGGTAATCATTAACTGCTTGATGAGGCAAATGATCAGCTAACACGCTTCCTTTGATTGCTTTCTGGGTAGTATACTGGATATCATACTCTGTTAAAATCATCTGCCATCTTTCTATTCTTCCGGAGAGAGCATGTTTCTTAAATATATATTTGATAGGATCCATCTTAGAAATCAATAAAGTGGTATGATTCAACATATACTGTCTTAGTCGGCGAGCAGCCCAAGCCAAAGCACAGCAAGTTTTCTCGAGCAATGAGTATCTTGTTTCACAGTCGGTAAACTTTTTGCTAAGGTAGTATATGGCATGCTCTTTTCGACCAGACTCGTCATGTTGCCCCAACACACACCCCATTGAATTTTCTAACACGGTCAAATACATGATTAGAGGTCTTCCTTCAACTGGTGGCATCAGAATTGGAGGTTCTTGGAGATACTTCTTGATTTTATCAAAAGCTTCTTGACATTCATCATTCCATATCATCTCTTGATTTTTCCTCAGTAATTTGAAGATGGGTTTGCAGGTAGCACTCAAATGGGAGATAAATCGGGCAATGTAATTCAAGCGTCCCAAGAAACCTCTGACTTCTTTATCTGTACGGGGAACTGGCATTTCTTGAATAGCTCTCACCTTAGCTGGGTCAACCTCAATTCCTTTACCACTGACAATAAAGCCCAAAAGTTTTCCAGATCTTACTCCAAAGGTGAATTTGTTCGGGTTCAATCTCAACTTGTACCTCTTCAACCTCTCAAACAGTTTGTATAAATGATCGAGATGTTCTTCTTCAGTATGAGATCTGGCTATCATGTCATCCACATATACCTCTATTTCATGATGGATCATATCATGGAACAAAACCACCATAGCACGCTGGTATGTTGCCCCTGCATTCTTTAAACTGAATGGCATTACTTTGTAACAGAAAGTGCCCCATTGCGTCACAAACGTAGTTTTCTCCATGTCCTCAGGCGCCATCTTAATCTGGTTATAACCTGAGAATCCATCCATGAATGAGAATACCTTGTGTTGAGCGGTGTTATCTACCAGAACATCAATGTGCGGGAGTGGAAAGTCGTCTTTGGGACTCGCTTTATTCAAATCTCTGTAATCTACACACATTCGCACCTTACCATCCTTCTTCGGCACTGGTACCACATTAGCAACCCATTGAGGATAAGAAGTAACAGCTAGAAAACCTACATCAAATTGTTTCATAACCTCGGCTTTGATTTTCTCAGACATTTCAGGACGCATGCGACGAACCTTTTGCTTAACAGGACGACAATCTTCCTTCATTGGCAGACGATGCACTACTATATCAGTATCCAGTCCTGGCATGTCTTCATAAGACCAAGCAAAAATCTCTACATAGTCATGTAACATCTGAATCAATCTTCCTTTGACACTGTTTTCCAAGCCTGCTCCTATTTTGACTTCTTTCTTGTCTATTTCAGTACCCAGATTTACAGTTTCAATTGATTCCTCATGCGGCTGTATAGTCTTTTCTTCTTGCAGTAACAGTCTGGTAAGTTCTCCAGGTACTTCACAATCTTCCTCACTTCCATCCTCGGCTTGGTAGATCGGATTTTCAAAGTCATAATGACCAGTAGTAGAACTATTATCAACAGGATCCAGAGTGGGTATGGATCTGCAATTTGTTACGTGAGTGTGTGTAAGAAAACATAGCTTGTTTGAAAGATGACAGGAAAGATAAAGAGCGCAATATTTGAATGCAAAAAGTCCATTGATTTATTGAATGTGGATATGCTTATGAAAATGACAAAACCCTTAACAAATTAGCTATTGTGCCCCGGGCATAGACACAATGCTTTAAGAAGTTCAATTGTAAAAATTAAAAATTTGCAACACTAAAATAGACAATAACAATTACTCCTGACTAAAGGAAATCGGGATAGTGTCTTCAGCCTTCCAATTATTGAGTCCGTCACCAATTGTTGGGAAAATCCAGCTATCCAGGTCGCAATCGCTATCAGCATCTTCTACAGCATTAATTTGATCTTTGACCATTTTTTCAGAGCTAAATCCCAGGCCGAATCTATCAGACTTGTATGGCACATCGATCAGTTGACCCCAGCCAGTACGACCACCATCTTCAACCACGGTTTGAGCGTCCTTCAGAGAAATCATAGCAGGAGGAGCACGAATAACCTTGGGCACACAGGAAGTTGGCTTAAGGACAGGACTAGTCGGAGGAACTACTTCAAACGACTGAGAAGGAGTCTCAAAGAATTCACCATCCATCTCGACGTATCTGAAGGTATGCACACTACTGACAATATACTCTTCTTCCCCACACACCGTGACGATCTTCCCCTCTATTGGATACCTCAGCTTTTGATGGAGAGACGAAGCTACAACACTTGCCCCATGAATCCAAGGGCATCCCAGCAAGCAAGAATAGGCAGGACGAATGTTCATTACGTGAAAGATAGTGTTGAAGACTTGAGGTCCTATCTTAATAGGGAGAACCACTTCACAATGGACAACGCTCTTCGCACCATCATAAGCACGCACCACAATGTCACTAGGTTTCAGTTCAATGCTTTTACAGTCAAGTTTATCGAGCACAGATTTCGGTAGCACGTTCAAAGAAGATCCATTATCGATCAATACATGAGACAAAGTGATCCCCTTACACTCAATGGAGATATGCAGAGCTTTATTGTGATTCTTTCCTGCTGGTGTAAGGTCAGCATCGGAAAAGCCTAGGCCATTGTCAACAGCCAAGTGAGCAACATAATTTTCGAACTGATCGACAGATGTTTTCTGAGGTACATGAGCGGTCTTCAAGAATTTTATCAATGCATTGTGTCGCATTACGCGAAAAACCGGCGGGAAAACAAGAACAACAGAGCCGCCACCGTGCGTTATTTATCCCAAAAGAGGGAAAGGAAACGCTCAGAGTAAACCTGGAAAGAACATGGTCTCGCGACCAAAGAGAATGGGATCGGGAGTCGGTTATGCGAAGGGAAGGTATTAGCACCCCTACGCATCCGTCGTACTCGACGGGATCCACGCACAAAAGGAAGGATAAAGGTTGCTAAAAACACTGCTCAAACACAAACAAATACTGGCTGAAAGAGACACAAGAAAACAAACAAGACTGACTCGGCAGGATATCGCATCCTGGGCCTACTTAGTCTATCAAACATAGACATCAGAGTCCAAGTAGTTCGGACGGGGGAAAACACATGCTCGCTAGGATGTCGCATCCTATGCATACGTATCTTCTTGGACTAAGAAGAATCAGAGTTGCCGTAGTTTGGCTCACGCACGCCAAACACAACAGACACAGGCAAACATGGAATCTGAATGCCAATCGTTGGGCTTACATCAGATTCCGAACCAAAATACACCCACACTGGAAACCAGATGCCACTTGATGGACTTATACCGGACTCCAAGCACACAACAAACAATAGGATACGGAATGCCAATCGCTGGGCTTACATCCATCTCCCAACACCAACACAGGAAGAAGAAGGGTCTCGATTGCAACTAGGGCAAGAGACAGGGAAGGTCTCAATCGCAACGAGGGCGAGAGGAAAGAATTAGTGTTAGTTGTTAGTCAAACTCGACAAGACATCGCATCTCGTGCCTACGTATCTCGTCTGGACATGAGAATCAGAGTTGCCGTAGTTCGGCTAAACTATTCCTGTTGGTTTGTGTTTTTTAAGTGGACAATGTCACTGCGCAATCTACCGGATGCTCGACCTTTGGAGACTTACTCACCTGTAGTAGAAGGAGTTGACGTATCCTTAAGAGGGGATAATGTTTGTTTGTGTTTTAGGAAAGCTCAAGCAAGAAAGGAAGTCCTATACGAAGGAACCGTGCTACCTTAATTGACATGCAAACGAGACTACGCGGAGTCTAGCAAACCTAGGGGATACAATCACATCACACAAACAGATACAGCATGAAGTAAACACACCAACAAGGGGCTCAAACATCAAGGCTAGGCTTTAGTCGAGGGGTCATGTCAACCTCGACAAACAAGCCTCTGTATCAGGGTGAGGTTAGCTCTTAACCTTGACATTGAGGGTCAAGGTGAAGCTGATGAAAGGTGAGTGAAGATGAGACTTCACAGCTCTTATCCCTGGCCTGGGAGAGCTTTCAGACAAATGAAGTGTGGGTTCAGAAAGTGGGAACCCTTCTACACTTATGACACTGACTCAACTGATCTTGGGTTTTTACTCACTATGCATCAACACATGTGGTGTGAGCAAGGTGAGTGACTCACAGAATAGTAGGAGATAGGCTACATATCTCTTTTGTCTACCAATTGCCTCATATGAGGTCTTTTCCTGCTTGGGGACAAAGTAAACAATCACAAACATTGCCTCTTAAGGAGGACTTCAGACAGGTGCCTGGCCAAGTAACAGGCCAGGTCTTCCAGACTACATGGAGACAAGAGATTCTACCTCAATGCTAATGCTATCAAGCAAAGCAAGCAAGTTCAAGATGAACTATAGCAACTAAATGTACCTGAAATCAATCAAATATAATCAGTACATCAATCACAGAGTCAAAACAGACAAGATAAGAAACAGCAGTCAACATAATCAATCACATGTGCAAAGCACACACTCAAATGAAATGAACTAGAGGCACCCTACAAAACAAACCAAGTTAGTTCATAACAATCAAATAAACCAAACTCAATCAACTTGAATTGATCTCCTTAAAGCAATTGCTTCTTAAACCTGAAAATCCAACTCAAATGTGAGAAGTGAACCCTTAGGCCAAAGCCTAGGGTCAAAGGAGGAGAAAATATTTAAAACAGAACTTGAAACTGGATCAAAATCAAGATTTATCAAATAAGAACAAATTCCAGTTGGTCTCATATCAAAACTATGCACCAATTGCATTTCATAAGCAAATCATGTCAAACTAGGCAAGTTAAGAACTCAATGATGTAAACAGAATGAACACAAGCATATCAATACCAAAATGGCTCAATAAATTCCAGGAAAAATCATGCTTAAACAGAACACATTGAATGAGCAACACACCAAATTTCATGGCTTTTGGATAAAAGGAAGCAAGTCAATTAAATTCAACAAGTCAAAGCATGTTCAAACAAGCTCATACAAGACCACAAATCATACATCATGTTCATGCAATCATAAAACAGTGATCAAACATGAGAAATGAATGAAATCAAAGCCATGGCAAACTTCAAGATGTCTATAATACACATGCCAAATTTCAAATCCATCCAATAATGCATGAGAATTTCACAACACATATAAAATCATGACTCACAAAATATTCACAATTGGCCAAACAGGGGGAAAAATTCTCAAACAAATAGAAAATGCATTCAAAAATTCCAGGAAAAATCACAAGCAAACTAGACATCCATAAGTATTAACATGCAAAAACCCAGAGTAATTGGCATAGCATAAGCATGGAAAATAAAATCAAGAACATGAACAAGACATGGTGTGACATACATTGTCACACCTTCAAAGATCACATCATATCTCTCAATCCAGGAACTCAAAAATCACAAACCACATATCAAAATGACTAGGAATGAGTCTAGAACATGCATGCAAAATTTCAAGAATTTCTAATGAAACCTCATCATTTTATGATCAAAAGAGTGAGCATGGTGCACAAAATGACATGTCAAAGCAAACCCTAAGCATTCTTAAAATCCATCCGTGCACAATATTATTAAAAATCACCAGAAAATCCAGGACATCATGAGGAACACATCAAAAAAGAATCATGAAATTTGCCTAATATTGAATGAGATATGGATTTTTGATTGAGATGAAAAAATAAAAAATGTGGAAAAGGCAAGGCATGAGCATGTGATCCTATTTGAAATAATACCAAAGTCCAAAAGAGAGAATGCTACTACACGGAATCGAACCGTGTCCAAATTACACAAGGAGCGCCACTTAGTGAAACGCCGCGTTTCACTAAGTGATGTGGCATCACATGATAGGGCTCCTGGGAGGAAAACACGGAATCCTCATGCAACACAACCAAAACAGATTAAAACGCGTTCTAGAAAGGAAACTGAATAAGTTCATCACGCGTTCTTCATGTTCATCATGCTTATGAACGAAATCTCACAGAAATGGACAAATGCTATATGGATCGAATCGCCTTTCCACATAGATCATTAATCTAACATCAATTTCACCTAATTCTAGCTGTATTAAAAGAACCGATCCAAACAAGTTTCAACATCAAAGATTCAAATCAGCATATCTTCTTCAATTCTTAATGAAAATGCACGATTCGAATTGCATTGTGATCTATGAACTAGGATCTACAAAAGCCACATCATAATTCTAGCAACTGAAAGATTCGAGTTCCAACCTCTTGGAGATGCAGATCTTGAATTCGTGCAGATCAAGGCCTGAAATGCTGAAACAGATGCACAATAATCTTGAGGAAGATGAATGAAGTAGGTTCTTTAGCTCAATTGTGCTCCAGCTCGAAGGAATTTCAAAATGCCATGACTATGCTTAAGCTTCAACAGATGCGATTCTGCAATGATCTTCCAATGTTTGCTGCAACAGATGCTCAAAAGTACATGTAGATGAAGATTCAATCAAGCATAAAGCAAAGGCAATGGTGAAATTTGATGAACAAAGTGCAAAAAGCTTGGAAAAATTTGAGAGAATTTTGAGAGAATTGAGATGATTCTGAGTTTGGATCTGAGATTGTGTTGTGTTAATCTGATTTCTGTTACAATTAAGCATATATACTCCTCTTCCTAATCCAATTGTTAAGCACGATTAGCAAAATGAAAGTGATTAAAGGAAATGGAGTTTTTATGCTAAATTGGCCAAAATTCCCTTTTTCAATTAGAACCAATGGAACAGTGAAATATCAGTTGAAGCAAGTCCAAATTCCTATTTTGCAGCTGTTGGAAGTGGTTTGGAGTGAAAATCATGTGTATTTTTCAAATTGACTATTTTTCCCACCAAAATGCAAAATGAACACTTGAAAAATGGACTTTTGATGTGATGATTTTTGATGAAATGTGATGATGAATCATGATAGTACATGTCAAATGTGGTTTGCTCAAAAAAAGATCACCCAATTTGGCCAAATGGTTCAAGAGTTATGCCACTTTGAAATTCAACTTTTCTTGAAAATGATTTGATCATAACTTGCTAACCACAAATGAGAAATGAGTGTTCTTGGACTTTTTGGAAAGGTGAGAGCAAGATCTTCAACTTTCATGTTGGGAAAAATTTCATTTGAAGCTTGTATGATGATGTAAATTTGAGGAGAAGACCTTTCCATTTTTGGCAGTTTGAAATTACAGGTCACTTACTATTTTTGGAAACTTTTCATCTGACCTCAAATTCTTCAATCTTGATCTTTGACATGTCAAATGAGACTTGTATGGACATGAATGAAGCCTTTCAAACCATCTCCCACCTTCAATTCCATGAACTCAGGCACAGTTGACCACAGTTGACTTTCTAGGGTTTCTGGTGGATTGAACAATGACTGATGACTTCTGAGCACCCAATCTTTGACCAAACCACTTCAAAGGGACCCCTAGGTCATGTGAACATGTTGGACCAACCCTAGGGCCTTGGCTTCAATGAAAAATGCACTTGCTTGCTTGCTTGACTGATTCTCCTGACCAGTTTGACCTAATCTTGTCTGATGATTTGCACTTGGGCAAAGGACAATGCAATGCTATGCAGTGGACTATGTTATATTAATGACCTAATCATTAAATGAATGTACAAAATGGGAGGTGCAAATTTGAGGTGCTACACATTGGCATGAGATTCAGAAGATAACAACAAGGATAACATCGAGATCTTAGACGGAGTATGCCCCAACTGTTCTACCACATCGAAATCACTCTTGCGGATGATTTTCAGCACTTCTTCCATTTCTTGTTTGGCAACATCTTCGGTAGTAACTTCGACCGGTGTCTCTGACTGAGAAGGGTTGACTGGTTCCTTTCCTTGAGTTTCAGGGGCGGGAGGTGAGATTTCTGGAGAGAAGATCCTTCCACTTCGAGTAATTTTACTAGTCCCAACAATGCCATTAGGATTAGCATAATTATCAACTTGCTTTACGCCATGGATGTAAACATCACCTCCATAATTCCACGGAATAGCTTTGCTTGAGGAATACGGTACTGGGCCAGGTGCAGTAATGATTAGGGGAGCTACCTTGGGCTCAGCAGTAATCTTCACAGGCGCCCTAGTAGCGGTAATCTTTACTGGAACTTTGGATCTGGAAATCACAGATATTTCTTCAATAGGGTTTTCCACCTTAGGAATCTTTTCGAAGAGAATTGTACGATCATCCATCAGCCGTTGAATACCATTTCTCAACTTCAAGCAATCATTGGGTCGGAGTATACAGAGATCGCAATTTTCAGTACAACCTGGAAATAAACCAGCTTGCAATAAATTCTTTTTGATGGTCAATGTCGCATCTCGAAAAATACGATTCCTCGCGATGGTCGCGGAAAATATTAGTGTTCGAACAGAGTCGCCACCGAACTTTATTTATCCCAATGAAGGAATAGGAAAATATCGATAAAACCTTTAGGAAGTGGAATAATGGTCGTCGCAACCATATTCGGGTTCGGGAGTGGATTACGTAAGGGGAAGGTATTAGCACCCCTTACGTCCGTTGTACTCAACGGGAACCTTTTAGTTCAAATGTGCGTTTCGAGTGTTAATTTATGTTTGTTTGTTATCTTTGGGTTATAGAAATTAATGGGAACCTCAGAAAGGGAAAAGGGAGGTTTTTTATTAGTGTGCTCGCGAAGATACAACAATCTCCTGCCTACGTATCCTTATGGTGCAATAAGGAAGTCAGAGCATTCGTAGTTCGGGGACTACGATTGGTTGGTGTTTTTTACCGAACAACTATTTAGATCGCGTTCTAAAGGCTAAACGTTGACTTGTCTACTCTCGGCGGAGGCTTAAGCACTAGTTTGTTGTGCGCATTAGAAAGGATTAAATAGTGTTCTTTCTGAAAAGAGTTTTGGTCACACGAGGGTGACATATTGGATTAATATGTTGGGTGTTTTTTATTAGTTGAGATGTTTTTGGTTGGATGACGATTACTCGGATAGTCGAGTAAGACAACTCGTATCCTAACAGTCGAGAAAGGGAATAGAAGACTCTAGACCACTTTCTTTTTCATCCTTAATTATAGGAAAGATTTTATAATAGTTAAGGTGTTTTGGACGGATGACGAATACTCGGATAATCGAGTAAGACAACTCATATCCTAATAATCGAAAAAGGAATAGAAGACTCTAGACCGCTTTCTATTTCATCTGAGTATTTATGAAAATAAGGTTGTATACGGTTGATGTATTTTAGAATAAACGACAAGTACTTGAATGGCTGAGTAAGACTACTCATATCCAAGCATTTGAGAAGAGGAATTGAAAACTCAAGACCATCTCCCTTTTCGTATAGCTGTTAGGAAAATGATTTGATTAAGTTGCATGTTTGCGGAAAAAATGACAATTGTTCGACTGACCGAGTAAGAGAACTCGTATTCAAACAATTGGGGAGAGAAGTTGAAGACTCAAAGTCATCTCCTTTTTTCATTTCGTTGTTATGAAAATAATTTGGATTTAATCGAGTTTAGGAAGTTTGTAGAGGAACGACAATTATTTGACTAACCAAGTAAGAGAACTTGTATTCAAATAATCGAAGAAAGAAATTGAAGACTCAAAGTCATCTCCCTTTTCGTTTCTTATTATAAGATGATTTGATTGTTTGTACTTAGGTGGGTAGAAGTGACGACTATTTGACTAGCCGAGTAAGAGAACTCGTATTCAAATAATCGAGGGGAGGAGTTGAAAACTCAAAACCATCCCCCTTTTCATTTCCAAATGAAAGTGTTTTTATTGTGATTCGGTATTTCGATTTGATTTGGATAAAAAAAATACTCGACATTGGATCGAGGTTTTAATTTGTGTTTATGAATGAAATGAATTTTATTTTAGTGTATTGTTCTTCTATTCGATTAAATAAAATCGAATAGGTCTCATTGTAAGAAAGCCCAAGAGTAAGCTATGTGAGATTGATGGCGATGCTAGAGGTAATCGACTTACAAGAGTATTTGAAAATGGACTCGACTTTGAATCGAGAATTATGGTTTGTGAATTAATGAGGAAATGGAATGAAATTGAATATGTATTGTAAAATGATAGAAACCGATCAATTTCTAATTATCAAAGTTAATTGATTAAAATTTGGTTAAATCACTTAAATAATATAATCAAAATTAATCATCAAAATTATTTGATTAAATCAAACATTCAAGGTAATTAAAATTAATTATTAAAAATAACTAATTAAATGAATTTTAATTAACTAACATATATACTTAGAACAAAATTGGTTTAAAAATAATTGAAACGAATTATCAAGCAATGTGCTCGAAGTTAGTTTGTACATAGCAACAATGGTATTGACGTGTCGTACGTAATGGACCAAAACGCGGTGAAACCGTATTAATGTATCAGAAGTTTAGCGACATAACGACATAAAATTTGCCGAATCCGCGGTTCAAAGTCCGGAAAAAAAATCCATGCAACAATCCAATATTATTTAATATATATGCATCTGGATCATCCTATGTAAGATATGTTGAAATTTTCTAAACTAAATTTAGATAAATCTACTTAATTAAATAAAAGAAAAGAGTGAATCAAACTTAATCAATCAAATTAACCATTAAGCAAAATCACTTAACTTATTTCAATCAAACTTAAGCAATCAAATTAAACATCAAGCAAAATCAATTAACTTGAAATAAGGCTAACATTTAATAAAAAAACAATCAACCATCTAAACAACCAGGTAAATATTAGAAAGAAGAAAACAAAGTGATGTAGCTAAGATAAATGGGTTCAAACACTAGATCCAAATTAGCCCCAAATTCCAAATCAATTTTTGGTACACACGGCACACATCCTATTAGTGATAATCACAATGATGAAAAAAATAATTGTAAAAGCTTCCTGATATGCAGTATCATGGAAATTTGGTTTTCCAAACACACTTAAATATGACAAATTCATCATTTTCATAGACTAATTAAAAGAGGTAAAAAGCCACCGTAAAACAAAATCACAATGTTGTAGCTTTCGGCTTTGCTTATTAATTCAAAAGAAACTAGTTCCTGATGATTAGAAATGTCATACTCTTCTCATTCAATTAACTCCTAAATCAACTGTAACAGGAAACCAAAACTTTTCGAGAGATGGATGGCTTTAATAACACTTAAAGCACAAACAGAATGCAATAAAACTGCAATAGATATTATAGCAGCCCTATATAGCAAAGGCAAACTAGAATAGTTCATGACTAATTCCATATTTACATAACTGCAACAGAATTGAAACGATTCGTAGTCGAAACACATAATACATTGAATATGTAATCCAAATAAATTGAGACCGACACAGATGTTATAACAGTAACAAAATATATCACCTAAGCATGATAACTCAAGATTATATACAGGGTTGCTGCAATATCAACACAAATATATCATTCAGCCCGAAACGCATTCCGACATAAAAGTATATGGATTTGAAACAGATTTACACAACATAGCTAATACGGCAAGGGAATCATATTGAAACAGAAACAAATATCAAAGCAATACGATATAAAACTTGATCGGGGTGTTACCGTAATGTCGAATTTGTTGTTTGGAAGTATCAAACTTGCCACCATTGTGCGTGTCTTCTTGATAGTGTTGGCTTTGTTCGCAGCAACTATTGTCTTGCGTAGAGACGAAACCAAGTCTATTCCAAAAGTGAGTTGAGCTTTTGTGTTTGGACATTCTCCGGAGCCGTGCGAAATAGTTGGCGGTGGTGACGGGAGTTGAGGCGGAGAAAAGGTGTCAGCGTGTTCGCGGTGATGGTGGTCGCCGGCGAAACAGTTTATAAAAAGTTTGGGTTTGGACGT
Organism: Lathyrus oleraceus; assembly: GCF_024323335.1. Lineage (NCBI taxonomy): Eukaryota > Viridiplantae > Streptophyta > Magnoliopsida > Fabales > Fabaceae > Lathyrus > Lathyrus oleraceus. Next base: position 391,014,458 of record NC_066580.1, read on the forward strand.
TGTTATCGGAAGATTTGGCGGAGGTGTGAATGGATGTTGTGGGTTTCACAGCGGGAAGAAACGGAAATGAGTCGTGGATGTTGATGATGGTTCAACGGTTCAAATTTTGCAGAAGAAATTTGTGGATAAGATGAGAGTAGAGAACTCCGATGGAGGGAGTATTTCGGCCGGTGGTTTGAAGCTCGGCGAAGGGGGTACCAACGGTGAAGGTTACTGTTGTTGAAGGAAGAGAGAGGAAAGGGATTTTTCTTTTTCTTTTTAATGAGCTGAGAGAGTGATGGAAGAGTGTGTTTGTGGGCGGTTTCCGACGGCGGATTGAGGGAAGAAGGAGGGTGCGGTCGGGGCTTGGAAGCGATGGGTGGTGAAGAGGAAGAAGATGAAGGTAGCGTGGTGGATGGTTTTTAGGATTACGGTTTAAGGTTCCACCGTGTGGTGAGTTGAAGGGTTTACTTTATGGAGGAGGAAGGGTTGAAGGACGAAGGAGATGGAACAGATAGTTGCGCGGAGACGAGGAAGGTGAGCGTGAGTCGTGGTTGTTGGACGGCGAAGGTGGTTTTGTGGAGAAGACGATGGGGGATGGTGGTAGGTATGTTCCAAGAAGATAAACAGTAAGAGAGATTTAATGTCTTCTTTTTCTCTTCTTTTTATTTTCTTTTTACAGAGAGAATATGTGTGTGGTAGTGAGGTAGCGTGAGGGAGTGAGAGAGATGATGGAGAGTGATTTTTTGTGTGGCTCTAGGTAGCAGGGAAAGAGAGTCCATGTATATGTGAGTGGAGAGAAAACGTGTTGAGAGAAGAGAGGAGTTGAGTGTACTGTCAACTTAAAAAAGGAGAATCCAATGTTATCTTATTCTAATATTATTATTTTGAAAATCATTATTGTTATTTATTTTTAACTAAAAATATGATTATCACAAATAAAAATTCTAATTATTTAATTTGATATTTTGAATAAAGAAATAAAATGATTTGATTAAAAATAGAAATTGGATATAAATTTACTCGAAAAATTAAATCGGACACATTAAAATAATCAGCACAAAATATACTTATTGAAAAAAATACAGCGTTTCTTCAAATTATGAAATAAATTTGCACCGGTTAAAAGGTTCAGGCGGGTCAAAACGCAACCGAAACAGCCGCTGAAAAATACCACGAGCACACCAGGTTAAACTACGTGAACCGCAGATTAATAATACTGGTGTCTGTAATTTTAATTTTGAAACTTTTTACCCGCTGATTTGCACCTTCTTGAGAAACAATTTAACCAATTTGTCTGTATCCTCAATAGATTTATCCTGACTGATATTTTAAGTATTATTTATGATGGAATGCATGTCATGTTGTGCATATGATGCAAATTAAAAATGAAATCGATTTTACAAAAATTTAAATATGCCCGGACAAAATTGGGGTATGACAGTCAAGAGAGGAGATGTTAAGTCAGCTACATTAGAAATGGGAGAATTGTCATCCACAACATTAACAGTCTTGTCATGATTAGGCATAGGAACAGTGATGACATTAGGAGTCTCTGGAGGATCAAATTCAATTTCTCCAGCGTCGATCATATCCTGAATCTTATTCTTTAACAACCAGCAATCGTTTGTATCATGCCCGGGGCTATCGGAGTGATATGCACACCTGGCATTGGGATTATAACGAGGAGAAGTAGTGTTGACATTTGCAGGAGGGCCTCTGAGGGTAATTAGATTTGCCTTTAGCATACCCTGCAGTGCTTGTGCTAAAGTCATATTGATCTTGGTAAACTGCCTTCTTGGCCTGTCTTGTCTGTGCTGGAAGTTTTGAGATGGCGGTGCTGCAATCGTCACTGCTCCGATAGTATGGTCACGATTTTTCTTATTATGACCCCTCTGGTGGTACACAGCATTTGATTCATTCTTTCCCTGATGGGGCTTTTTGGTGCTTGCAGAGGTAGTCGCTTGTATCTTTCCACTTCGAATGCCACTTTCAACACGTTCACCTGTCAATATAAGTTCAGTGAAACCCGATGAGGAACTTCCCAATAGATGGCTGTAGACTGGAAGAGAAACAACCACATGTCAGCGGACATAGTGGGAAAAACTCAACGTTTACCCAAAACCAACGGAGAGGTAACTCTACTGGGGACGACCAGGAAAAACTCGACGTTTACCAAGACCAACGGAGAGGTAGCCAGACATCAACGGACGACGGATGAACTGGGAAGACTCGACCAGACGTCAACGGACGAAAGGGAGAAGCTCGACGTTTATCGACACCAACGGAGAAGGAGACCAGACATCAACGGATGACGAATGAACTGGGAAGACTCGACCAGACGTCAACGGACGAAAGGGAGAAGCTCGACGTTTATCGACACCAACGGAGAAGGAGACCAGACATCAACGGACGACGGATGAACTGGGAAGACTCGACCAGACGTCAACGGACGAAAGGGAGAAGCTCGACGTTTATCGACACCAACGGAGAAGGAGAAAGCTCAACGTTTATCGACATCAACGGTGAAGGAGACCAGACATCAACGGACGACAGATGAACTGGGAAAGACTCGACCAGACGTCAACGGACGAAAGGGAGAAGCTCGACGTTTATCGACACCAACGGAGAAGGAGAATCTGAGGAAAATACAGCTAGATATCAACGGATAACTAGGAAAAACTCGACGTTTATCGACACCAACGGAGAGGAGAATTCTTCGGGGGAAGAAAATACAGCCAGTTGACAACGGACAACCAGGAAAAACTCGACATTTATCGACACCAACGGAGAGGAGGACTCTTCTGGGGATAATGAACACAACCAAGTCATCAACGGATGATCGGGAAAAACTCGACGTTTATCGACACCAACGGAGAGGAGGAAAGCTTCACTAAGGAAGGGGAACGACGTTACGAACATCGAAAGATGATGTTTACCGACACCAAAGAAGACCAGACGCTTACGCATGACTGGGAAATCACCGAAAGATGGTGTTTACCGACACCAAGGAAGACCAGACACTACGCATGACTGGGAAAGCACCGAAAGATGGTGTTTACCGACACCAATGAAGAACACACGCGGGTGCTGACGTGACACTGACCTGTATCACAAGACGACATCTACACATGTCAAGGCAAGGCTACACACTTGCTGGGGTCTCACTGGGGATCAAGGTCACAACAGCGAGCAAACAGGAAGGAGCACCAAGAATACCGGGTTGTAGGCATGAAAATCGGTGACCGACCAAGGCGTGAATTGGTTTGTGTTCCCAAAACACTCATCATCCTGAAGAGGGCTAGAAAAGCGATCTTGTTAAAGGATGGACATCCGATTCCACAGGGAATACGAATCTTACTCTGCTGGAGAAAACAATCAAAAGATTGACCAAAGAGTGCATGAGATATATCATCTATAGCCGTCAAAACATAGACAATACACTCGCATGGAAGATTATCCATAACCGGGTTGGAGGTTGTTAAATGGATAAACCGACCGACATCATCCTGAAGAGAGCGAAAGCAAACTTGTTAAAGGATGGACATTCGATTCCACAAGGAATACGAATCTTACTCGACTGGGGAGGACGACTTCGACCAACGAGCGCATGAGATATATTATCTATAGCCGTCAAAACATAGATAATAACCTCGCATGGAAGATTATCCATAACCGGGTTGGAGGTTGTTAAATGGATAAATCGACCGACAAGAAAGGCATCGGGATACCAAGACTAGGTATGCAAAGATGACCAATCAAAAGGACAGGGAATACCCGCTGGGGATTAAGTTGCTTAATCAAAGCAAATATCCGAAAGGTGAACGGCATATCAATATCGAAAACTGGATAATGATAACCACAAAGAGGGGATTACATCTACCGGTTAATAGGTAGAAAACCACGGAAAGGTAACCGTCATCACCTGGGATGAGCACAAGGGTTGACTCCACTACGGGGAGAAGAGAGGATTCACATCTACCGGTTAGTAGGTAGAAGACCACAAAGATAGGACTTACAACTACCGGTTCGTAGGTAGAAGCCAACAAATTCCGCTGAGGATAAGATGAATGAGTGTCGGTTAGTGAGCAACTATTCATTTATACCACAGGGAAGCCCAAAAGACGGCCACAAAGAAGCCAATTCAGGATCGATCCGAAAAGGCAAACTGAACCAAGACATCCTAATGAGGAAAGAACTCACTAGGGAAAACCCATCCCAAGGGGAGGGAACGGAAACAACCGTCATCCACGAGGATACAACTCGTGGGGAGCGCAGAAGGAAATGACAGACATTTTCTGCTTAAGGGGTCGGCTCTATATGAAGAGATCAGACACACCCACATCTGCTAGGGGAAGAGATCCAAGCTGGCAAGATGTTACCACTTGGGGAGTGACAATGCTGGGAACACCCACTCGACTAAAGGGTCGCTTGTTGGGGAAACATCTCTCTCAACCCTGCTGGGGAACCCAATTCTGAAATCAAACCAGTGGCGCGATGCCAAACTCTTTCCAACAATCCAATCTCGGATGATCACCACGGCCTCGGGCTAATGGATGCGTTTGCAATGCTGATGCATGAGTTTTTTTTTAGCGTAATGCCCCATGATTATGGGAATGCTATGCACTAGTGATGCAATATGCTATGCTTATCTACATGATGAATGCATAAAAACACATCTCCTCCCGAGACAACACCGGGGAGCTCCAGGAACTCTGCTGAGGATTTCATTGCCACGTCCATTTCCACCCTGCTGGGGAAAGACAACCTTTGCTGGGGATGACCTCCATCGAACCCGAACTGCTTGAGGATTACCCTGCTAGGGGAGGCAACCAATGCTTATCTCTACTGGGGATAGCCCTGCCGAACCCGATCCTCTTGGGGACCTTGCTAGGGGAAAACCAACAACGCAACCTCTGCTGGGAAGACAGCTTCAAACTTGGAAAACAATCACAACTCCGCTGGGGATATGGTAACCTTCAGGCTTGCTGACGAGGCACCGATCTCGAATCTGCTAGGGAGATGACACTCTCAAACCCATTTGGGAGATACGGCCTTTTTAACACGGAACACCCGTCGACTCGTCGAACACTGGCATTCATCTTCCAACCACAGTGTTGACTTCCCACTTTTGAGGACTCCCATACTCATCTGGACTTTTCTGATTCATCACCTTGTATTCCCGACTCCTCCGTACTCCACGGGGATCGAACTCCTGGGATTCATACAAACTTCCCGGTCCTCAGACTTTGAAGAGTCTTCTTGATTAAACCTTCCAGGATCGTCGTCCTTCTTTCGTTGTTCGTCTATCCCTTGCCCCTGGTTGGACTCTGTGGGGATCTTTTGTCAAAAGGCTTCATATCACAACCTGCCAGTGAATGAAGATATCTAACAGCACCCGCACAAGAGGTCGTTAGATAAAAGTGTGCCCCAGGCGTGCCAACATTTCAACACCTAGGTCACTCAAACTTCAGAATAAGATCACGCTTTCAACTTTGTAAGCATGCATCGGAAGGGATCTCTATGTTACAAAATGCAAATATTCTTATCAAAACAAACGGATGTTTTTGCAATCAAAGCGGTAATGAAGACAAAAACAAAACTATTTGACTGAACACGCATTTTATTGACTGAAAAAGATAGCTCAAAACCGAGCAACACACAGGAAGCAATCCCTGAAAAGAGGTGATCGCGCACAAAAGGAAAAAATCTACCCTAATGGCAATGTGAAACCGTGATCTCATCGGGTTCCAACTCGATTACACCTCATATGTCCTCAAGACTTTCCGCACTTTCTGTCTTCTGAACAAGACGCTTCCGATCGATCTCTGTCGGAGATTATCCCAGACATATCTCAAGCACAAACGATCATGCTGGACGCAATTGTTCATTTCAATCCCTCTTTTACCTGGACCGCCCTTTCGGGTTTCAGTCCACCGGGATACCCTTTTTTGCCCAAGCCGCCCTTGTGGGGTTTTCGACTTGCCGGGTGTACAGTTCTTTCTTTTTTATTATCCCTAATTTTTGCCCGAACCTTTTCTCTTTTTTCTTGGTTCACCGGGATGCCCTTTTTTGCCTGGACTTTTTTATTCTTTTTGTCCAGCGGGTCAATTTTTCACGAAGTATCTTTTAACTGCATCCGCATTCACAGGGGATGGAAAATCTTCGTCATCCGTGGTCGTCGACAACAAAGCTTTGTCAGAGAAACCTTTTTGACCACGAATGGACATCCATAATTGTGTGTCCACTTGCCCCACGATCATTGAGAAGGAAGGATCTTTTTCAACACCACTCACGTGGTACGCACGAGGTCGCCCTTCTTGGTTAACAACACGCTTCATTCACTGGGTACAACTGCCCCACGGCAAATAACTGCCAGCCTCTTTTCCCCAATCAGGCTCAACGTGTCATACCAAATCCTTATCACCTCAGCCGGACATCACGGGGTAGCACCAATTCCTTCCCGTACATCTGTGAGGAAGACATTGCCCCAGTAGATACGCACACTGCGGTGTGACACCCAGGATACCAACTTCGTACTCAGCCACCATCGTTGGTGCATTCCAATGCTATCCGGGAAACGAAGGGAACGTGGGATCCCTTTGGTGTAACTAAAGCATCACCAACTCATCCATATTACTCTCCCCCTCAGACATCGGAATCCGTTCGGATTCAGGGTCAGGCCCCTCCTCCGGGATCGGTCCCTCACAATCTTTCGATTTGAGCACCTCGAGATGTCCTCATCAGGGGACCTCAAACTTCCTTGGTTGAGAATCATCAATGGGTTGCTGGGATAATCATACAGTACTCCTCTTGATTGCTTTTTGAGAGGTGTGCTGAATATCGTATCCAATCAACATCATTTGCCCTCTCGCAACCTGTCCGGTCATGCTGACCTCTCAAACATATACTTGATCAGATCCATCTTGGAAATCCACGAAGTGGTATGAACCAGCATATACTGTCTCAGTCGGCGAGCAGCCTATGCCAAAGTACAGCAAGTTTTCTCGAGCAGTGAATGTATTGTTTCACAGTCGATAAACTTTTTGCTTAGGTAAATTGCATGCTCTTTTCGACAAGACTCGTCATGCTGACCCAATACACACCTCATAGACCCTTCGAGGGTTGTCAAGTACCAGATTAACAGAATCAGAGGTTTCTGCAACTTATTCTTTTTCCAATACCCCTTGGCAATCATTATATCCTACCTGACCGTTTGATCTCTTTTTGTTTGGTTCAGGTATTTCTTGCATTATTTTTCTTTTTCTTTTCTTTTCTTTTTTTTTCTTTTCTTTTTTCTAGCAGGATCGACCTCGACTCCTCTTTCGTTCACAATAAGCCTCGGTAACTTACCGGACAGCACTCCACAAGTGCACTGGTTCAGACTCAACCTCAGTCTGAGTAGTTTCGATCCGGTCAAACAATTTGCCCCAGATCCACCGGATGCCCCTCTTCGGCTTGGGACTTTGCTATCATGTCATCAACATAGCATTCGATTCTACGATGAATCATACCATGAAACAAAGTCACTCTGATACGTGGCACCGGTGTCCTGCTCCTCTAGAGGACAGTCTTCTCCACATTGTAGCTTGTGTATAACGACATTGGTACCCAACCCTGGCATATCCTGATACGACCAGGCGAAGGTGTCCACATGCTCCTACCATTCTGCCCTCAACTCGCCTCTGAAGCGGCCTCAATTTTCACTTTTTGACCTCGGCGGTGTCTGGAGTATCAATCTTGAATCGCTCCTCGTGCGGTTGAATCACCTTCTCTTCTTGTCTCAACCTGGCTAATCTTCCAACAGATCACAATCTTCTTCGCCTTTTTCTTCGGCATGATAGAGCGGATTGTCGAAATCATACAAAGGTGTAACCGAATTGTTATCAATGAGATCAGGAGGATAATCACTTTTAAGGTCGAAACAAAATAAAACAAAAGGAAAGAGAAAGAAAAACATTGCCATTTTTATTTCTTAAAACTGCAAAAATAAGTGAAAAACAGGGAACACCGCTTTTAATCACAAAAACATTCATTTATTACTGATGCAAAATGTTGCATAATGAAACACATGAGATGGCCCTTACAATGGACCAGTACGTTTCGGGCAAAACGTATGGCTTTCATGCAAACAAAATCAAAACACAGAAATACTACACTTCCGGATGAGCGACAGTGGTGATTTTGGAGGCTTTCCAGTTGCCTGGTACGCACGACTTTATCCACAACTCGAGCTCGCGGTCACTGTCGATCTCTTCGCTCACTGGACAAGCATGATCAGGATCCAGCATTCCTGCACTGACAAAGGTGTACGGTGGACGACGCCCTTTGTTTGGTCTAGACGACTCTTGATCTGGCCGATAATCGATCCCAAACATGTCTGCCTTTACCACTATGTCAATGATCCTGCCCCAGCCTTGGGCCTCTTGGTTCTTCACCACCTCTAGAGCTTGTTTATAAGAAGAAATGGACAGCTTCTTCTCTTTCTCAGCAACAAGAGCGCTCTCCACCTTGATGGTTTTGATCGCTTGACTTGGTGTTTCATCTTTTTCACTGTCCATTTCTACTTCTATCATCTTCTGGGTCGTGTCTCTCATCAATACACACCCCTCTGTGGTGACGGTCGCACAACAATTATCAACAACCGGGAAAGCTCCATCCTTCATCAGAGGTTCTGGGACCACAGACATTGGAACTTTTAACTGATCCTCCTCAGTCACCCCCATTCCTTTCTTGGCCTTTTTCACCATCTTTACTTTTATAGGACCCTTCCTGGGTACGGGGTTGACATCGCCATTCATTATCTGTGCCAAGCTGATATCCTTAGAGTCCACCATGTCCTGGACGACATGTTTGAAAGCTCTACAACCCTCAATGTTGTGTCCGGGTGCCCCAGAATGGAACTCGCACCTGGCATTCTCATCATAGTGTGCAGGCCTCCGCTGCCGTTCTATGGGAATCAATATCCTTGTCCGGACTAACCTCAGATCCCTCAACCTTTTGAACAGAAGAGTATAAGTCACAGGTGGCTCATCAAACTGACGATCCTCCTTCTTCCTCTTCGCTTGGCTCTTAGCTTTCAATACTTTCTGTTGAGATGGTGGTTGTTGCCGTGGTACAGGTGGATTACCAACAGGAGTGGTTATAGCGGCAGCATGAGGGTGATAACGATCTTTACTGCGTTCTTTCTTTGCGGGCACACCGACTAACTCAACCTCCTTCTTGAGCGGACCACTACCAGAGGGTTCCTTTACTACAGTGCCAGAGGGGTTTGTCACTTCGGATGATGGAGCCTTTCCCTGAACTTTCTCCTTGATCATCCAACCCTCAATCCTTTCCAATCTCTCAGCCATGGCTTTCTGCCCCAGGGCAAGCCCTTGCACAACACTGAACAACTCCCTCATCATCTCTTTCAGTTCGAGGATGTCGGCGTTGGGAGGATCCATCAGCTTGGATTTGTTGATGTCTGACTGGAAGTCTAAGCGGAAGAGCTATGCGCACTGGTTGGATACTGAAACCTACAAAACAACAAATGGGTTAGTATGACTCACGCATGCAATGTCTATCCGTACCAGGAATATTCAGTCCTTTGATTCTAGCATCACTGAGACAAATAATTTTTCATCAATAACATTCGGACATCTGGATGTCTCTCAACCAGAATCTTAATAAAAAATTGGACCATGAGTACGGATAGACATGGGTCGAATGCAGATGAATGCGAAATGATAATGGTGCAAATGCATGAATGCAGGTCACTGTGCCACCAAGTCATCTGAAGACCCATTCTCTGAACCAGTCACAGTCATCGGGACTAAGTCACCATAAATCCGACTTGGGGAGTTCCGAAATAAACGGAACCGGAGACTACATCACTATCACCACAGGAACATCCACTGAACGGATGACAGCCAGATCCTCTGAACAGGTACTCTCAAATTCAACCCGGGGATCCGAAATAAACGGAACCCGCTGATAAACCACGGACAGAACTCCGGCGTCCCAGAAATAAATGTCCATAATTCACAGTCACTATCAGTACCCAGAGTCACCAACAAGTCACCATCAAGTCAGCAACAGTACCTGTGATAATGATCATTCCCTCCCCACTCACGGGTGTCATCTAGGCCAGGGTAAGGTCGAGAGAAACGCAGCATAAATAACCTTTCGCAGAATATCATCCTGTGCACACCCGATGTATGCACCGATAATATCCCACCAGGGTCTGAACTGCTCGTGATATCAATGTTCCGCTAAGTGGCGCATACCACCCGCTTCCCATGAATCACTCTATTCCTAGGTTTCCTAGATTTCACTCATAGCCTGGGTATTGGGCCTTTTACCTCGAGTAACTCCCACCCCAAACAGAGAAACACAGCACAGCCAACACAGATGAATATGAATGAATGCAAACATTAATGCACACAATAAATGCAAACAATACATGAATGAATGCAATAAATAACAGCAAACAGCAACCAAAACCCTAACCTGGAGAGCGCTAGGAGAGACTCGCTTAGGGAAGATGGACCAGCAAGAGGTCAACTTCTCTTTCTCCCCAGCAGAGTTGCCAGCTGTCGCATTACGTGAAAAACCGGCGGGAAAACAAGAACAACAGAGCCGCCACCGTGCGTTATTTATCCCAAAAGAGGGAAAGGAAACGCTCAGAGTAAACCTGGAAAGATCATGGTCTCGCGACCAAAGAGAATGGGATCGGGAGTCGGTTATGCGAAGGGAAGATATTAGCACCCCTACGCATCCGTCGTACTCGACGGGATCCACGCACAAAAGGAAGGATAAAGGCTGCTAAAAACACTACTCAAACACAAACAAATACTGGCTGAAAGAGACACAAGAAAACAAACAAGACTGACTCAGTAGGATATCGCATCCTGGGCCTACTTAGTCTATCAAACATAGACATCAGAGTCCAAGTAGTTCGGACGGGGGGAAAACGCATGCTCGCTAGGATGTCGCATCCTATGCATACGTATCTTCTTGGACTAAGAAGAATCAGAGTTGCCGTAGTTCGGCTCACGCACGCCAAACACAACAGACACAGGCAAACGTGGAATCCGAATGTCAATCGCTGGGCTTACATCAGATTCCAAACCAAAACACACCCACACTGGAAACCAGATGCCACTTGATGGACTTATACCGGACTCCAAGCACACAACAAATAATAGGATACGGAATGTCAATCGCTGGGCTTACATCCATCTCCCAACACCAACACAGGAAGAAGAAGGGTCTCGATTGCAACTAGGGCAAGAGACAGGGAAGGTCTCAATCGCAACGAGGGCGAGAGGAAAGAATTAGTGTTAGTTGTTAGTCAAACTCGACAAGACATCGCATCTCGTGCCTACGTATCTCGTCTGGACATGAGAATCAGAGTTGCCGTAGTTCGGCTAAACTATTCCTGTTGGTTTGTGTTTTTTAAGTGGACAATGTCACTGCGCAATCTACCGGATGCTCGACCTTTGGAGACTTACTCACCTGTAGTAGAAGGAGTTGACGTATCCTTAAGAGGGGATAATGTTTGTTTGTGTTTTAGGAAAGCTCAAGCAAGAAAGGAAGTCCTATACGAAGGAACCGTGCTACCTTAATTGACATGCAAACGAGACTACGCGGAGTCTAGCAAACCTAGGGGATACAATCACATCACACAAACAGATACAGCATGAAGTAAACACACCAACAAGGGGCTCAAACATCAAGGCTAGGCTTTAGTCGAGGGGTCATGTCAACCTCGACAAACAAGCCTCTGTATCAGGGTGAGGTTAGCTCTTAACCTTGACATTGAGGGTCAAGGTGAAGCTGATGAAAGGTGAGTGAAGATGAGACTTCACAGCTCTTATCCCTGGCCTGGGAGAGCTTTCAGACAAATGAAGTGTGGGTTCAGAAAGTGGGAACCCTTCTACACTTATGACACTGACTCAACTGATCTTGGGTTTTTACTCACTATGCATCAACACATGTGGTGTGAGCAAGGTGAGTGACTCACAGAATAGTAGGAGATAGGCTACATATCTCTTTTGTCTACCAATTGCCTCATATGAGGTCTTTTCCTGCTTGGGGACAAAGTAAACAATCACAAACATTGCCTCTTAAGGAGGACTTCAGACAGGTGCCTGGCCAAGTAACAGGCCAGGTCTTCCAGACTACATGGAGACAAGAGATTCTACCTCAATGCTAATGCTATCAAGCAAAGCAAGCAAGTTCAAGATGAACTATAGCAACTAAATGTACCTGAAATCAATCAAATATAATCAGTACATCAATCACAGAGTCAAAACAGACAAGATAAGAAACAGCAGTCAACATAATCAATCACATGTGCAAAGCACACACTCAAATGAAATGAACTAGAGGCACCCTACAAAACAAACCAAGTTAGTTCATAACAATCAAATAAACCAAACTCAATCAACTTGAATTGATCTCCTTAAAGCAATTGCTTCTTAAACCTGAAAATCCAACTCAAATGTGAGAAGTGAACCCTTAGGCCAAAGCCTAGGGTCAAAGGAGGAGAAAATATTTAAAACAGAACTTGAAACTGGATCAAAATCAAGATTTATCAAATAAGAACAAATTCCAGTTGGTCTCATATCAAAACTATGCACCAATTGCATTTCATAAGCAAATCATGTCAAACTAGGCAAGTTAAGAACTCAATGATGTAAACAGAATGAACACAAGCATATCAATACCAAAATGGCTCAATAAATTCCAGGAAAAATCATGCTTAAACAGAACACATTGAATGAGCAACACACCAAATTTCATGGCTTTTGGATAAAAGGAAGCAAGTCAATTAAATTCAACAAGTCAAAGCATGTTCAAACAAGCTCATACAAGACCACAAATCATACATCATGTTCATGCAATCATAAAACAGTGATCAAACATGAGAAATGAATGAAATCAAAGCCATGGCAAACTTCAAGATGTCTATAATACACATGCCAAATTTCAAATCCATCCAATAATGCATGAGAATTTCACAACACATATAAAATCATGACTCACAAAATATTCACAATTGGCCAAACAGGGGGAAAAATTCTCAAACAAATAGAAAATGCATTCAAAAATTCCAGGAAAAATCACAAGCAAACTAGACATCCATAAGTATTAACATGCAAAAACCCAGAGTAATTGGCATAGCATAAGCATGGAAAATAAAATCAAGAACATGAACAAGACATGGTGTGACATACATTGTCACACCTTCAAAGATCACATCATATCTCTCAATCCAGGAACTCAAAAATCACAAACCACATATCAAAATGACTAGGAATGAGTCTAGAACATGCATGCAAAATTTCAAGAATTTCTAATGAAACCTCATCATTTTATGATCAAAAGAGTGAGCATGGTGCACAAAATGACATGTCAAAGCAAACCCTAAGCATTCTTAAAATCCATCCGTGCACAATATTATTAAAAATCACCAGAAAATCCAGGACATCATGAGGAACACATCAAAAAAGAATCATGAAATTTGCCTAATATTGAATGAGATATGGATTTTTGATTGAGATGAAAAAATAAAAAATGTGGAAAAGGCAAGGCATGAGCATGTGATCCTATTTGAAATAATACCAAAGTCCAAAAGAGAGAATGCTACTACACGGAATCGAACCGTGTCCAAATTACACAAGGAGCGCCACTTAGTGAAACGCCGCGTTTCACTAAGTGATGTGGCATCACATGATAGGGCTCCTGGGAGGAAAACACGGAATCCTCATGCAACACAACCAAAACAGATTAAAACGCGTTCTGGAAAGGAAACTGAATAAGTTCATCACGCGTTCTTCATGTTCATCATGCTTATGAACGAAATCTCACAGAAATGGACAAATGCTATATGGATCGAATCGCCTTTCCACATAGATCATTAATCTAACATCAATTTCACCTAATTCTAGCTGTATTAAAAGAACCGATCCAAACAAGTTTCAACATCAAAGATTCAAATCAGCATATCTTCTTCAATTCTTAATGAAAATGCACGATTCGAATTGCATTGTGATCTATGAACTAGGATCTACAAAAGCCACATCATAATTCTAGCAACTGAAAGATTCGAGTTCCAACCTCTTGGAGATGCAGATCTTGAATTCGTGCAGATCAAGGCCTGAAATGCTGAAACAGATGCACAATAATCTTGAGGAAGATGAATGAAGTAGGTTCTTTAGCTCAATTGTGCTCCAGCTCGAAGGAATTTCAAAATGCCATGACTATGCTTAAGCTTCAACAGATGCGATTCTGCAATGATCTTCCAATGTTTGCTGCAACAGATGCTCAAAAGTACATGTAGATGAAGATTCAATCAAGCATAAAGCAAAGGCAATGGTGAAATTTGATGAACAAAGTGCAAAAAGCTTGGAAAAATTTGAGAGAATTTTGAGAGAATTGAGATGATTCTGAGTTTGGATCTGAGATTGTGTTGTGTTAATCTGATTTCTGTTACAATTAAGCATATATACTCCTCTTCCTAATCCAATTGTTAAGCACGATTAGCAAAATGAAAGTGATTAAAGGAAATGGAGTTTTTATGCTAAATTGGCCAAAATGCCCTTTTTCAATTAGAACCAATGGAACAGTGAAATATCAGTTGAAGCAAGTCCAAATTCCTATTTTGCAGCTGTTGGAAGTGGTTTGGAGTGAAAATCATGTGTATTTTTCAAATTGACTATTTTTCCCACCAAAATGCAAAATGAACACTTGAAAAATGGACTTTTGATGTGATGATTTTTGATGAAATGTGATGATGAATCATGATAGTACATGTCAAATGTGGTTTGCTCAAAAAAAGATCACCCAATTTGGCCAAATGGTTCAAGAGTTATGCCACTTTGAAATTCAACTTTTCTTGAAAATGATTTGATCATAACTTGCTAACCACAAATGAGAAATGAGTGTTCTTGGACTTTTTGGAAAGGTGAGAGCAAGATCTTCAACTTTCATGTTGGGCAAAATTTCATTTGAAGCGTGTATGATGATGTAAATTTGAGGAGAAGACCTTTCCATTTTTGGCAATTTGAAATTACAGGTCACTTACTATTTTTGGAAACTTTTCATCTGACCTCAAATTCTTCAATCTTGATCTTTGACATGTCAAATGAGACTTGTATGGACATGAATGAAGCCTTTCAAACCATCTCCCACCTTCAATTCCATGAACTCAGGCACAGTTGACCACAGTTGACTTTCTAGGGTTTCTGGTGGATTGAACAATGACTGATGACTTCTGAGCACCCAATCTTTGACCAAACCACTTCAAAAGGACCCCTAGGTCATGTGAACATGTTGGACCAACCCTAGGGCCTTGGCTTCAATGAAAAATGCACTTGCTTGCTTGCTTGACTGATTCTCCTTACCAGTTTGACCTAATCTTGTCTGATGACTTGCACTTGGGCAAAGGACAATGCAATGCTATGCAGTGGACTATGTTATGTTAATGACCTAATCATGAAATGAATGTACAAAATGGGAGGTGCAAATTTGAGGTGCTACACATTGGCATGAGATTCAGAAGATAACAACAAGAATAACATCGAGATCTTAGACGGAGTATGCCCCAACTGTTCTACCACATCGAAACCACTCTTGCGGATGATTTTCAGCACTTCTTCCATTTCTTGTTTGGCAACATCTTCGGTAGTAACTTCGACCGGTGTCTCTGACTGAGAAGGGTTGACTGGTTCCTTTCCTCGAGTTTCAGGGGCGGGAGGTGAGATTTCTGGAGAGAAGATCCTTCCACTTCGAGTAATTTTACTAGTCCCAATAATGCCATTAGGATTAGCAGAATTATCAACTTGCTTTACGCCATGGATGTAAACATCACCTCCATAATTCCACGGAATAGCTTTGCTTGAGGAATACGGTACTGGGCCAGGTGCAGTAATGATTAGGGGAGCTACCTTGGGCTCAGCAGTAATCTTCACAGGCGCCCTAGTAGCGGTAATCTTTACTGGAACTTTGGATCTGGAAATCACAGATATTTCTTCAATAGGGTTTTCCACCTTAGGAATCTTTTCGAAGAGAATTGTACGATCATCCATCAGCCGTTGAATACCATTTCTCAACTTCAAGCAATCATTGGGTCGGAGTATACAGAGATCGCAATTTTCAGTACAACCTGGAAATAAACCAGCTTGCAATAAATTCTTTTTGATGGTCAAGAGAGGAGATGTTAAGTCAGCTACATTAGAAATGGGAGAATTGTCATCCACAGCATTAACAGTCTTGTCATGATTAGGCATAGGAGCAGTGATGACATTAGGAGTCTCTGGAGGATCAAATTCAATTTCTCCAGTGTCGATCATATCCTGAATCTTATTCTTTAACAACCAGCAATCGTTTGTATCATGCCCGGGGCTATCGGAGTGATATGCACACCTGGCATTGGGATTATAACGAGGAGAAGTAGTGTTGACATTTGCAGGAGGGCCTCTGAGGGTAATTAGATTTGCCTTTAGCATACCCTGCAGTGCTTGTGCTAAAGTCATATTGATCTTGGTAAACTGCCTTCTTGGCCTGTCTTGTCTGTGCTGGAAGTTTTGAGATGGCGGTGCTGCAATCGTCACTGCTCCGATAGTATGGTCACGATTTTTCTTATTATGACCCCTCTGGTGGTACACAGCAATTGATTCATTCTTTCCCTGATGGGGCTTTTTGGTGCTTGCAGAGGTAGCCGCTTGTATCTTTTCACTTCGAATGTCACTTTCAACACGTTCACCTGTCAATATAAGTTCAGTGAAACCCGATGAGGAACTTCCCAATAGATGGCTGTAGAATGGGTCAGTCAGTGTACCCATGAACATGTCCACTAATTCTCGATCAGTCATAGGGGGTTTGACTCGGCCAGCCAAATCTCTCCATTTTTGAGCATATTCTCTGAAGCTTTCTTTAGATCCCATAGTCATATTCTGCAACTGTAGCCGAGTAGGCGCTAGTTCAGAATTATACTGGTAGTGCTTGTAGAAAGTTGTCGCTAAATCAGTCCAGGTGCAGATGTTAGAGCTCTCAAGCTGATAGTACCATTCCAACTGTGTGCCAGACAGACTCTCTTGGAAGAAATGGATCCATAGCTTCCTATCAGTGGTATACGGCTGAATCTTTCTCACATAAGCTCTCAGATGCATCTGAGGACAAGACGCACCATCGTACTTAGTGAAAGTGGGGACCTTGAATTTGCGAGGAATGACCACATCGGAGACCAGACCCAAGCTTTCGAAATCCAAGCCGGGCGCCTTCTGACCTTCCATAGCTAGCATACGTTCTTCCAACAACTTGTACTTATCATCTTTTGGAGAGTATTCTTCATTCTCATAATCTTCATCGTCGTCCTCAGGGTTGAAGAGATCAACATTCTCCTCTTCCGAATCATTCTCTGTCTCCTCTTCTTGATCCTTCGGCATTCTAATCTTGACTCCTGCGGCCTGTCCTTTAAGCCTTCTTCCCGGGTTAATGTAACTCACAGCTTTCTTGTCTTTCTTCTTCTCGAGCAAGAGAGCCTTCAGTTCCTCCTGCCCCTTGGATAGGTTCAAGATCATCTCCTAGAATTGAGCATTTTGAGTCTGGAGATCTTTGACAGTTTGTTCAAGAGCCATCTTTCTGTTTGCAATAGGAAGACCGTGAGAACATTGATCCTTTAGAATACCTGTTATGCAATGTTATGCTATGCAATGCATGAAATGTTTTCAAGGACTTTTGGAATTTAACTTTGCGTAAACCACCAAAAAGAGAGAAACTTTTATTAATAATTTCTTTAATCAACGTTTATTACAACCAAATAATAAAATGAAAGCTCAAGTCTCCCAGGGACGGCTTCTTTTTGGGCGAAGATATGCATTGAGTCTTCGTTCCTCATTAAGCTGGCTGGTAAGTTCTAACACTTTCTTCCTTTCAGCACCGAATTGAGTTTCAAAATTATCCCTTTCCTCTCTCAATTGGATCCAGGATCTCTTCAATTCTTCAACATTGGTAGGCATATCTGGATAAGGAATGATCTGAGGAGTACCTCCTTCAACTTCCGGTCCGACAATCAGAGGTCCGATTGCAAGATATGGCATGACAAGTTCACGAGCTCTTGCGCGTACCCATCTGAGATAAGGTTCCATAGGAATAGAGTTTTTCTGTCCTAAAGTGCTTCTTTTCACCATGCCCCAAGCTCGTACAAACCTTTGACGGAGACCTTGGGAATCGTTGTCATAGTCAAACACAGTGCCTTGGATAATTATCTCATGTGGACCATCTCTTTGAGCATAACCAAACTGACGTAGGGCTAAAGCTGGGTTATAAGTAATACCTCCTCTTATCCCCAGGAGTGGTACGTTAGAGAATTCTCCGCAACGGTCAATGATGATAACATTTTCTTTGGGTTGGGGACACCAATGGATGTCTGAATGGGAGAGCGACATTATCCTTTGAGACCATTTCAAATTTTGCTCATTCTTCAAGACTGATTGAGGAAGGTGCGAAATAAACCACCTAGATAATAAAGGTACATAGCACATGAGAGTCCCTTGCCTTTTCATAGTACGAGTGTGAAGGGAATGCAAAATGTCTCCAAGCAAGGTAGGCACAGGGTTATGAGTGAGAAATATCTTAATAGCATTCATGTCTATGAATTGGTTTGGATTAGGGAATAACACCAAACCATAGATTAGTAGTGCTAGAACATCTTTGAAAGCATGGACATCCATAACTTTGAGGAATTCTTGGGCCTTATTTATCAGAAATTTGGCAAGTAAACCCTTAATTCCACTTCTTGTTACCCAATTGGTTTCAATGTCGGACTTTGTCATATGTAAAGCTGCGGCAACTTCTTCAGACTTCGGAATCTTTTCTAAACCACTAAAAGGTGTTTGATCAAGGATAGGTATCCCAAACAGCCTGGAGAATTCTTCTAACGTGGGCACCAACTGATAATCTAGGAAAGTGAAGCAATGATGTTTAGGATCGAAGAATTGGAATAGAACTCTCATCATATCTTCTTTGAAACCAGTGGTAACTAAATTGAGGAGGGAACCATGTTTCTTGATGAACTGAGCATGATCGGGAAGTTCTGACACTAAATCCTTGAGTTGAGGAGAGATCGCCACAAGATTGATCCGGATGGTCTTCCTGGAAGCCATAGCCCTGTTTAACAGAGCAAAGTTAAATCCCTAAGTCCTTGAAACGGTTAGTACAATGCCATGATGTTATGATGTTATGATGTTATGAAGCTATGTAAGTAACAAACACAAGCAAGTCACACAACAATCATTCCTAAGTTTTAAGGCTTGCATGAGTTCCATAGGTAAGTACCCTCCCCACTGAAGTTTGGTTGGTTCAACCTGTCCTAGAATAGTAACCGGGTTCTAAAAGGATCTCCAATCATTGACCTTCCTTTAAGTCCACTTCAGTGCAACACCAAGTGGTTGACCGAAGCTTCCCTAAAGTCCAATCTCAAAGAGTGTAGTATCGAGTCTCAATCAACCCCAGTCGGAACCGAAGTCAGTTATCTCACTACTTTCTAATGGCTAGGTGTCATACGGTGAACTGACTTTTTGTGTTTTTAATCGCAATGTCGCGGTTAGCAAGAGTCGCCACCGACTTTTCTTTTATCCAATAAGGAAAGGTGGAAAAGAACAGGAAAGACCTTAATTTAGATTCTTAGGTTAGGGAGGTACATTATACAAAGGGAAGGTGTTAGCACCCTTTGTATCCATGGTTATCCATGGGCTCTTAATTGCTCAATCATTTATGTTTTTCTAGTTTGAAAAAGTGGTTGAGAAATGTGTAGGAAATGTTTTGAAAAGGAGAATTTAACTTTGTAATGATTCTTGAATGAATGTATACAAAGTGGTTATCTCGTTTAGTTTTGAAAATAGTTTAGAAAAATATAACTCGGCAATGATTCTAGTGCGAATGTATGCCAAGTGGTGATTTTCTAATGGAGGTTTTGAAAGGTGTAAGGTGTGAAAAGTAGTTTTAAATTGTGAATAAGCAATTAAGAGTTATACCTATCTGAGGCCTTTCCGGGCATTTCCTATCCTTATGAGGGTAAAACTGGCCTTACTATTGAGAAGTAAGCAGTTTTATCCTTTGGATGTAGAAGGGTCATCGAAGGGTCATCGATTGGTCATTGAAGGCAACAGTTGTAAGGATACCTTAGCATTCGAAGGGACGATCATCATTTAACCGTAGGCTACACCGAAGGGTCATCGAGGGACAAAATCGTAATTTCGAAAGCAACATCCGAGGGACCATGATTTATTTTATGATGATTTAACCGAAGGGTCTTTGCTAAGTGTATCCCTACATTCGCGGGACATGACCGTTATACCGTAATACCGTAGGGCAGCAAAGAGAGGTCCGAAATCACATGTTTAAAGGTCATATTTTAAAGTCAATTAGGTGATTAGGATGAATCTCCACATTAAAATCAATACATTAAAATTAATACATTAAAATTAATACATTAACATTAATTAAGCAATTTAGGGTGGATCTTCATAAGGGTATCCCACAAATAAAGTGGAAGGCCTAAACAGCACTCTTTTCCTGGGATATGTGAACCTTTACAAAATTCAGCAAACGGGTTAGAATACCAATCAGGGTGCAATCGAGGATTACACCGCAAAAGAAAACACAGCAGCATGAATGTCAGGCAAAACAGTGCATAATTAACATAGAATAGATCGGGTTACGCATAACACATAACAAATATCAACGGCTGTCCCATTCGCCTCTACCTCGCCTAGCGAGGTCCTAGCGAATGCTCGCTACATGCTCGCTTAGCGATGTGCTAGCGAGCGGCTGCGGGTTTTGAATTTCAGAACAGTATGATCTCAGCATGCTGCATGCCTTATTGCATTCAATTACAGAAATAATATGGTCAAACACTCAGGATATTCAGGCGTACTGGAATTCACATGCAAAGTCTAATTACATATCCAAAAATTCAATCATGATGCATTATGTATTTAGAGATTTACAAATTGGAAGCATAAAACAATAAAGATACACAAACCTGTTTGCAATGGAGTGGTAATGCTGAATTGGCAAGTCACTTTTGGTATCAGGTTGAGTTGGGCGGCGGTAACTTCGGTGCGGATGAGCGGCCGTCAGGGTTTCTTCACTCCGACTTCTCTGGGCTACTCTCCAGGGTTTCTATGCTAGGGTTTCCGTCCGTCTTCTTCTGTTTTCGTCCTCCCCTTTTCGTTCTGGAGTTGGGGTATTTATAATACTCCTTTGATGACCTAATGGGCTCAGAATGAAGCCCGAAATTTTCTGTTGTCTGTCAGCTTCGCTAGGCGAGCGTGTAGCGAACGTGTAGCGAACGTTCGCTAGGCGAGCGTGTAGCGAACGTGTAGCGAACGTTCGCTAGGCGAGCGTGTAGCGAACGTGTAGCGAACAGGCCAGTTTGGGCCATTTTCTGGATTGGGCCATTCGTGAGTTGGGCCTTCGTTCCTTTGAGATCAGTGTCATAAAAATGAGTCAGAGTGCCCTGAAAAAATGTCTTGAAATATTAATGGGCAAATTTTGGGGTATGACAGCTGCCCCTGTTCAATATTCTTGAACCGAGAGAGTCAGAATGGTATGTACGCCATTCGTGGTCTGGAGGTGGAAGATTATTGAACACTTAGAATGCCCCAAAAATTTGCACTTGTCAATTAGTGAGTCTTGATGGAGATGGGCTTAAAGATGCCATCTAGGAAGTTTGATGATGAGAGCTTCAGAGTACGTCGTACGTTAGAAGATATCTGAAGTCATGGGTGTCACTGAGTCATATGCTAGCCCGTATAGTGAGTCATTCATTAGGCCGTCGACTTCACTGGGGAGTTAGAATGGGTCATACGCCGCTGGGGATAACAGATCAGAATGGATCATACGCTAGATCGTATTTGAGTTGCAGAATGGGCCGTCTGTTAGGCTGTATCTGACGAAAAGTAGTCGTACGCTAGACTACACCTCGGGATGTACCGTACGCTAGGTAGTATCTGAGGAATGAAGATCCGAATGGGTCGTACGCTAGACCGTATTGTTGGAGGAGTAATATGTTGTGCCGAATCAAAATGAGATAAGAATCCGAATGAGTCATACACTGCTGGGGATAAAGGATCAGAATGGATCGTACGCTAGATCGTATCTGAGTTGAAGATCCAAATGAGTCTTATGCTAGACCGTATTGGAGTTGCAGGATGAGTCGTCCGTCAGGCTGTGTCTGATGATGAAAGGGGGTAGTCATATGCTAGACTACACTTCAGAAATATACCGTACACTAGGTAGCATCTGAGCAGATGAAGGTCTAACTGGGTCGTACATTAGACCGTATCTGAGCAGCATGAGCCGTCCATTAGGCTGAATCTGCTTATAAAAGGGGTAGTCGTACGCTAGACTACAATTCAGAAATGTACCTGTCACTAGGTAGCATCTGAGCAGATGAAGGTCTAACTGGGTCGTACATTAAACCGTATCTGAGCAGAATGAGCCGTCCATTAGGCTGAATCTGCTTATAAAAGGGGTAGTCGTACGCTAGACTACAATTTAGAAATGTACCTGTCACTAGGTAGCATCTGAGCAGATGAAGGTCTAACTGGGTCGTACATTAAACCGTATCTGAGCAGAATGAGCCGTCCATTAGGCTGAATCTGCTTATAAAAGGGGTAGTCGTACACTAGACTACAATTCAGAAATGTACCTGTCACTAGGTAGCCTCTGAGCAGATGAAGGTCTAACTGGGTCGTACATTAAACCGTATCTGAGCAGAATGAGCCGTCCATTAGGCTGAATCTGCTTATAAAAGGGGTAGTCGTACACTAGACTACAATTCAGAAATGTACCTGTCACTAGGTAGCCTCTGAGCAGATGAAGGTCTAACTGGGTCGTACATTAAACCGTATCTGAGCGGTATCTGAGGACTTGAAGGTCTAACTTGGTCGTACATTAGACTGTATTTGAGTGGTATCTGAGGACTTGAAGGTCTAACTTGGTCGTACATTAGACTGTATTTGAGTGGTATCTGAGGACTTGAAGGTCTAACTTGGTCGTACATTAGACTGTATTTGAGTGGTTGAAGGTCAGAATGGATCGTACGCTAGATCGTATCTGAGTTGTTGAAGGTCAGAATGGATCGTACGCTAGATCGTATCTGAGTTGTTGAAGGTCAGAATGGATCGTACGCTAGATCGTATCTGAGTTGTTGAAGGTCAGAATGGATTGTATGCTAGATCGTATCTGAGTTGAAGGAGTCATATGTTGAGCTGAATCAGAATGAACCGTACGCTAGGCTATATCTGCTAGTATTTGTATATGTTGTATTGGCAATGAATGTCTGGGATGTACTTATAGATGCCATCGTTAGGAAGATGTCAGAATGAATGTTGACATGGAGTATATCTGAAAGATGTATTTGAGTCTGAACGTAATCGATGAAGATGTCCGTCTGAATGGACCTTTGTTTTGACTGTATCAGGGGAATAATTAACCTGAAAAATAAAGTTAGCTTCATGCCATGTCATGATGCATGAGATGCAAATGTTGTATGCATGCGTGTGCTGTGAAATGATGTAATGAGTGAATTATGCGTCTGGAATAAATGAGAGCATTGTATACATGTATATGTTATGAAATGATGTAATGTATATGATGCGGAATGAAAATTGTATGTAGGTATGTGATGTGAAATGATGTAATGAATGCACTATGTGTCCGAAACGTTCTTCCAGGGGACTCTACTGGGGAAATAAATCTCAGTCTTCTGGTCGGAGATATTTGTATTGATGACCCTTCCTTAGCTAGGGGTATTTGACTTTTATCTGATGGCAGAGATATTCAACAGAGCCTGGCTGGGGGATAGAAGAGATGACTAATTTGTCTAGTGATGCCAATTTCTTCTGGGGAATAACTGGCGTTGTCGGGGAATCAAATTAGCAACGGATTCATTGGGAAGTGTGATTAGACCTTCTCCTCGATCCTGAAGTCGTGTAGTAATTGCTATTACCATTCTAGGCATACATTTTTGGTAAACATTGATCATATTCAAATGCATAAATCAATTCAAATTAAACCAACGGACATTTACGCAAACAAAACAGCAAAAGTGAACACAAAAGCATCTTTTTTTTTTTGAGATAAAATTGTATTGATTTTGGAAGAGGGCCTGTAAACAGGTAATTCGTGTACAGGGAGACAGAAATCCTAGTAAGAGGAAATTGTCAAGCAAACAAAGAGAAAGCTATGCAGAAAAAGTCCTATCGATTCTAATTCCACTACTGTCATTATGTCTTCAAGCGTCTCATCTCCTGCTGTCGGATAGAATTGATTGGCTTGTTCAGTCCCTTGAACTTGGATAAAGCTGTCTGAGAACGGGACATAGTCATACGCTTTTAATCCCTAATTTTTGCCTGGACCGCCTTTTCAGGTTTTCAATCCACCAGGATACCCCTTTTTGCCCAAGCCGCCTTTTCAGGTTTTCGACTTGCCGGGTGTACATGCGTAGTATTTTTTTAACTATGTCCGTGTTCACGGGACGCGGGGATTCTTCGTCATCCATTGTAGCAAGTATCATGGCTCTACCAGAGAATACCTTCTTAACTACAAATGGCCCTTCGTATGTGGGAATCCATTCGCCCCTGGGATCACCTTGTGGTAGAATGATACGCTTGATAACTAAGTCGCCGATTTGGTACACTCGTCTCTTGACCTTTTTGTTGAATGCCTGGGTCATGCGCTTCTGATATATCTGCCTATGACGAACAGCCGCGAGTCTCTGCAATCAAATTTATCTGATCGAGTCGAGCCTGAATCCGTTCATCTTCATCTAAGCCCGCCTCTTTCATGATTCTTAGAGAGGGAATCTGAACTTCCACTGGTAAGATGGCTTCCATTCCATAGACTAAAGAGAACGGAGTTGCCCCTGTCGAAGTGCGCACTGAAGTGCGATAACCGTGGAGAGCGAATGGTAACATCTCATGCCAGTCTTTGTATGTTACTGCTATCTTTTGTATGAGCTTCTGGACATTGTTAGCAGCCTCCACGGCGCCGTTCATCTTTGGCCGGTACGGGGAAGAGTTATGGTGTTTTATTTTGAACTGCGTGCAGAGTTCGGTAATCATCTTGTTGTTCAAATTAGTACCATTGTCAATGATAACTCTTTCAGGAGACAGCAGGTTTCTCAAATAGATATTTGATAGAATCCATCTTAGAAGTTAATAAAGTGGTATGATTCAACAGATACTGTCTTAGTCGGCGAGCAGCCCAAGCCAAAGCACAACAAGCTTTCTCGAGCTGTGAGTATCTTGTTTCACAGTCGGTACCTTTTGCTAAGGCAGTATATGGCATGCTCTTTTCGACCAGACTCGTCATGTTGCCCCAACACACACCTCATTGAATTTTCTAACACGGTCAAATACATGATTAGAGGTCTTCCTTCAACTGGTAGCATCAGAATTGGAGGTTCTCGGAGATACTTCTTGATTTTGTCAAAAGCTTCTTGGCATTCATCATTCCATACCATCTCTTGATTTTTTCTCAGTAATTTGAAGATGGGTTTGCAGATAGCAGTCAAGTGTGGAGTGAATCGGGCAATGTAATTCGAGTGCCCCAAGAAACCTCTAACTTCTTTCTTGTTTATTTCAGTACCCAGATTTACAATTTCAATTGATTCCTCATGCGGCTGTATAGTCTTTTCTTCTTGCAGTAGTCGGGCAAGTTCTCCAGGGACTTCACAATCTTCCTCGCTTCCATCCTCGGCTTGGTAGATCGGATTTTCAAAGTCATAATGAACAGTAGCAGAGTCATTACCAACAGGATCCAGAGTGGATATGGATCGGCAAATTGTTACGTGAGTGTGTGCAAGAAACATAGCTTGTTTGAAAAATGACAGGAAAGATAAAGAGCGCAATATTTGAATGCAAAAAGTCCATTGATTTATTGAATATGAATATGCTTATGAAAATGACAAACCCTTAAAATTAGCTATTATGCCCCGGGTATAGACACAATGCTTTTGAAATACTAAAATAGCAATAACAATTACTCCCGACTAAAGGAAATCGGGATAGCGTCTTCAGCCTTCCAATTATTGAGTTTGTCACCAATTGTTGGGTAGACCCAGCTATCCAGGTCGCAATCGCTGTCAGCATCCTCTATAGCATTAAGAGTTTTGTCATGATTAGGCAGAGGAGCAGTGATGACCTTAGGAGCCTCAGGCGGATCCAATTCAAATTCTCCGGCGTCGATCATATCCTGAATTTTATTCTTCAACGACCAACAATCGTTCGTATTATGCCCGGGGCTATCGGAGTGATACGCACACCTGGCGTCGGGATTATAACTAGGAGAAGTAGTGTTGGGTTTTGCAGGAGGATCTCTGAGGGTAATTAAATTTGCTTTTAGCATACCCTGCAGTGCTTGTGCTAAAGTCATATTGATCTTCGTAAACTGCCTTCTTCCCGGGTTAATGTGCCTCACAGATTTCTTGTCTTTTTTCTTCTCGAGCAAGAGAGCCTTCAGTTCTTCCTGCCCCTTGGATAAGTTCAAGATCATCTCCTGGAGTTGAGCATTCTGAGTATGGAGATCGTTGACAGTTTGTTCGAGGTCCATTTTTCTGTTTGCATGAAAACCACATTGATCCCTTTAGAACACCTGTTATGCAATGTTATGCTATGCAATGTATGAAATGTTTTCAAGGACTTTTGGAATTTAACTTTGCATAAACTACCAAAAAAGGAAACTTTTTTTTTTTTTTTTTTCACAAAATAGAGCAAAGTTAAATCCCTAAGTCCTCGAAATGGTTAGTTCAATGCCATGATGTTATGATGATGTTATGATGTTAAGTAAATAACTAGCACAAGCAAGTCACACAACAATCATTCCTAGGTTTTAAGGCTTGCATGAGTTCCATAGGTAAGTACCCTCCCCACTGAAGTTTGGTTGGTTTAACCTGTCCTAGAATAGTAACCGGGTTCTAGAAGGATCTCAGATCATCGACCTTTCTTTAAGTCCACTTCAGTGCAACGCCAAGTGGTTGACCAAAGCTTCCCTAAAGTCCAATCTCAAAGAGTGTAGTATCGAGTCTCAACCAACCCCAGTCGGAACCGAAGTCAGTTATCTCACTACTTTCTAATGGCTAGGATGAGTCAATTAGGGTTCTAAAGGTCTGGTTAATGCTTTGATGATACCACGCGAATGCCAAATTTTTCCTCAAGTAAACATGAGGAACATCAGGACATCCAAAGTGTCACATTAACCGTAGCCATCATTTTAACCATTCCAGTATACGCCGGATAGTCGCGATGATCTATTGCTACTTACCTAAGGTACACTAGATCCGGGTGTAGGATCTTTCACTCAAGCATAAAATACCCTCAAAAGAAGGAACAGTTTAAAACATAAATGATTTTTAAGGTGACCTCTCTTTGTAATTCGATATTCCCCAGCAGAGTCGCCAGTTCTGTCATACGGTGAACTGACTTTTTGTGTTTTTAATCGCAATGTCGCGGTTAGCAAGAGTCGCCACCGACTTTTCTTTTATCCAATAAGGAAAGGTGGAAAAGAACAGGAAAGACCTTAATTTAGATTCTTAGGTTAGGGAGGTACATTATACAAAGGGAAGGTGTTAGCACCCTTTGTATCCATGGTTATCCATGGGCTCTTAATTGCTCAATCATTTATGTTTTTCTAGTTTGAAAAAGTGGTTGAGAAATGTGTAGGAAATGTTTTGAAAAGGAGAATTTAACTTTGTAATGATTCTTGAATGAATGTATACAAAGTGGTTATCTCGTTTAGTTTTGAAAATAGTTTAGAAAAATATAACTCGGCAATGATTCTAGTGCGAATGTATGCCAAGTGGTGATTTTCTAATGGAGGTTTTGAAAGGTGTAAGGTGTGAAAAGTAGTTTTAAATTGTGAATAAGCAATTAAGAGTTATACCTATCTGAGGCCTTTCCGGGCATTTCCTATCCTTATGAGGGTAAAACTGGCCTTACTATTGAGAAGTAAGCAGTTTTATCCTTTGGATGTAGAAGGGTCATCGAAGGGTCATCGATTGGTCATTGAAGGCAACAGTTGTAAGGATACCTTAGCATTCGAAGGGACGATCATCATTTAACCGTAGGCTACACCGAAGGGTCATCGAGGGACAAAATCGTAATTTCGAAAGCAACATCCGAGGGACCATGATTTATTTTATGATGATTTAACCGAAGGGTCTTTGCTAAGTGTATCCCTACATTCGCGGGACATGACCGTTATACCGTAATACCGTAGGGCAGCAAAGAGAGGTCCGAAATCACATGTTTAAAGGTCATATTTTAAAGTCAATTAGGTGATTAGGATGAATCTCCACATTAAAATCAATACATTAAAATTAATACATTAACATTAATTAAGCAATTTAGGGTGGATCTTCATAAGGGTATCCCACAAATAAAGTGGAAGGCCTAAACAACACTCTTTTCCTGGGATATGTGAACCTTTACAAAATTCAGCAAACGGGTTAGAATACCAATCAGGGTGCAATCGAGGATTACACCGCAAAAGAAAACACAGCAGCATGAATGTCAGGCAAAACAGTGCATAATTAACATAGAATAGATCGGGTTACGCATAAGACATAACAAATATCAACGGCTGTCCCATTCGCCTCTGCCTCGCCTAGCGAGGTCCTAGCGAATGCTCGCTACATGCTCGCTTAGCGATGTGCTAGCGAGCGGCTGCGGGTTTTGAATTTCAGAACAGTATGATCTCAGCATGCTGCATGCCTTATTGCATTCAATTACAGAAATAATATGGTCAAACACTCAGGATATTCAGGCGTACTGGAATTCACATGCAAAGTCTAATTACATATCCAAAAATTCAATCATGATGCATTATGTATTTAGAGATTTACAAATTGGAAGCATAAAACAATAAGGATACACAAACCTGTTTGCAATGGAGTGGTAATGCTGAATTGGCAAGTCACTTTTGGTATCGGGTTGAGTTGGGCGGCGGTAACTTCGGTGCGGATGAGCGGCCGTCAGGGTTTCTTCACTCCGACTTCTCTGGGCTACTCTCCAGGGTTTCTATGCTAGGGTTTCCGTCCGTCTTCTTCTGTTTTCGTCCTCCCCTTTTCGTTCTGGAGTTGGGGTATTTATAATACTCCTTTGATGACCTAATGGGCTCAGAATGAAGCCCGAAATTTTCTGTTGTCTGTCAGCTTCGCTAGGCGAGCGTGTAGCGAACGTGTAGCGAACGTTCGCTAGGCGAGCGTGTAGCGAACGTGTAGCGAACGTTCGCTAGGCGAGCGTGTAGCGAACGTGTAGCGAACGTTCGCTAGGCGAGCGTGTAGCGAACAGGCCAGTTTGGGCCATTTTCTGGATTGGGCCATTCGTGAGCTGGGCCTTCGTTCCTTTGAGATCAGTGTCATAAAAATGAGTCGGAGTGCCCTGAAAAAATGTCTTGAAATATTAATGGGCAAATTTTGGGGTATGACACTAGGATGAGTCAATTAGGGTTCTAAAGGTCTGATTAATGCTTTGATGACACCACGCAGACGCCAAATTTCTCCTCAAGTAAACATGAGGAACATCAGGACATCCAAAGTGTCACATTAACCGTAGCCATCATTTTAACCATTCCAGTATACGTCGGATAGTCGCGATGATCTCTTGCTACTTACCTAAGGTACACTAGATCCGGGTGTAGGATCTTTCACTCAAGCATAAGATACCCAAGCAATCCCTTAAAAGTAAATCAGACAATTCAAATAAGTGATCTTTTTTTTTAAGGTAACCTCTCTTTTTAAGTATCCCCGGCAGAGTCGCCAGTTCTGTCATACGGTGAACTGACTTTGGATGTTTTTGCTTTGGAAAGCAAATGTCGCGGATAGCAAGAGTCGCCACTGACTTTTCTTTTATCCAATAAGGAAAGGTGGAAAAGAACAGGAAAGACCTTAATTAGATTTTGGGTTCGGGAGGTACATTATACAAAGGGAAGGTGTTAGCACCCTTTGTATCCATGGTTATCCATGGGCTCTTAACTGCTTGATCACTTATGTTTTTCTTGTCGGAAAAAGTGTTTGTGAACTGCTTAGAAAATGTTTTGAAAAGAGAGTTTAACTTTGTAATGATTCTTGTACGAATGTATACAAAGTATTTATCTCGTTTAATTTTGAAAGTTGTTCGGAAAAATATAACTTGACAATGATTCTAGTACGAATGTATACCAAGTGATGATTTTCTAATAGATGTTTTGAAAAGTGTGAGGTGTGAAAAATATTTTAAGTTGTGAGTCAGCATTTAAGAGTTATACCTGCCCAAGGTCTTTATGGGTATTTCCTATCCTTATGAAGGTAAAATTGTCCTTACTATTGAGAAGTAAGTAGTCTTGTCCTTTTGGATTTAAGGGACATCGTAGGGTCATCGATTGGTCATTGAAGGCAACATTTGTAAGGATACCTTAGCATTCGAAGGGACGATCATCATTTAACCGTAGGCGACAACGACGGGTCATCGAGGGACAAAATCATATATTCGCAAGCAACATCCGAGGGACTATGATTTATCTTATAGGGACATGATGATTTAATCGAAGGGTCTTTGCTAAGTGTATCCCCACATTCGCGGGACATAACCATAATACCGTGAGGCAACAAAGAGAGGGCCAAAATCATATATTCAAAGGCAAAATTTGTAATCAGTTAGGTAATTAGGATGAATCTCCACAACATTTGTAATCAGTTAGGTAATTAGGATGAATCTCCACAAGGGTATCCCACAAATAAAGTGGAATACCTAGCAAGCTACCTTCTTCGGGAGTATGTGAGCCCTCACAAAATTCAACAAACAGGTCATAATACCAAATGGGGTGCAATCAAGAGTTGCACCAAACAAAGCAGTAATAATATCAGGTAAACAATGCATGGTTATAATAAAACAGGTCAGATGAGCAAAGATCAAAACAGAACGAAAAACAGCGACTGTCATGTTCGCTACTGCCTCGCCTAGCGAAGGCTTAGCGAGCACTCGCTACATGTTCGCTTAGCGATGTGCTAGCGAACGGCTGCGGGTTCTGGGTTTGATGACAGCACGATTTCAGAAACCCCAAACCCTATGGCATCCATTACAGCAATTACATGGTTAAACATTCAAGATATTATTTTGCACATTCATATATACTTAAACCCACATGCAAAGCCTAAGATACGTTTAGAAATTTAATTATAATGTCACATGTAAATTGGGAATATAAAACGGTAGTGGTAATGCAAGCCTGTTTGCAATTGAATTGCAACGTTGAATTGGCAGATCACTCTTAGGGTTGGTGTCGGATTGAGTTGGGCGGAGGTAACCTTTGTGCAGATGAGTTTCCTTCAGGGTTTCCTTTAGGGTTGCTCTGAATTCTCTTGGTTAGCCTCCAAGGTTTGCTCGGTTGCTGCTATTAGGGTTTCCTTGCTAGGGTTTCTCTCCGTCCGTTTCTGTCTGTCGTTTGTGAATGAAGCTCTACTATTTATAATAATTTTTGTGACCTAATGGGCTCAGAATGAAGCCCAAAATTTCTGGTATTCGCAAGCTTCGCTAGGCGAGTGGTGCAGCGAAGGGTTCGCTAGGCGAAGGATTTTGCTCGCCTAGCGAGCAAGCCATTTTGAGTCATTTTCTGGATTTGGCCACTTGTGTGCTGGGTCTTTGTTCCTTTAAGATCAATGCCTTGAAAAATGAGTTGGAGTGCCTTGAAAAATGTCTTGCAAGATTAACGGGCAAATTTTGGGGTATGACAGTACCAAATGTACAATGATCAATAATCGGAGATGTATTAGTGATTCAAATCAAGGGTGTGTCTGATTCGAATCAAAGAACACATTTATGTTAATCACAATATTGTATGCACGAATCATGATCAAACAAATTTTTGAAACCCAACTCTAATTATAATCATGTATCTGCTTGATTTGAATTGCATGTATCAAATCATCACTTGAATCAAACAATCCATTTCCAATTTTTTATCACCTTGATTCAAGTCATTATTTCAACATTTTCAAATCATAATGGTATGATTTGACTTGAATTAATCTTTCATGTTTTTACCTATTTTGTGTCTACCCTATAGTACCTACATAAACAAACAAAAAAGCATCCTCTCAAAACTATATACAAAAAAAAAGTCTTGAAGGATTCTCATGATGATTATTCCTTCAGAATAAGAAAAAAAAATATTTTCACAAATCTAGAAAAACCTTGAGTGTTCTTTATTACACACCTTCTCTCTAAAGTCAAGCCTGTAGAAAAGTTTACTAGTGTGTTGATTGAGTTACACCTATTTAGAAGTTGTGTCAGTTTCTTCAATATAACCAATCATCTTAAACCTTGAACCGAAAAACCCCATTGATGTGGTACTTAACTCTAAAGATTGAGTATGATTGGTAAATACAAGGTACATTAGGGATCTAATATATTTTTTTATAGCTTTGGAGATTGAATTCTAGTAAGGAAAAAGATTATTTCCTTCTCCATTGGAGACTTCAGTATTACCAAGTGAAGCTGGTTATGGAAAGAAGTTGGAGTTTCCAAAATCCTTATATAAAATAAAGGCTTAAACAAGAAACCAGTAGAGTCGAGTGAAGAATACTATGAAATGGAAGCTTGGAGCCAAAATCTGGGTATAGAAAAGCAATTAGATCAAGATCAAGTGAAGATCTTGTGAATTCAAGAGTTTTGAGTGTTTTGCTACAACAGAAGGGAAATCCAGATTGAGACTTGAGTTTGCTTAGCAATTTTGCTTGAAGTATTTAGTGTTGTCTTAATTGTTCTGTTGTAACAAAAAATGTTGTATATTAATATTTAAATTACTAGAAAACCTAACGAATTTTCAGGATTTTCCACTTAAGACTGAACTAAGTGCAAAGCAAGGTGAATGTGTTAAACTAGTATAAATATGGTGTTGCTATACTTTGTAACTGGTGTAGTATATATTGCTACCTCTGAATTAATAAATGAATATAGTTTTTAGACTCAGCGATTCATTTTGACAATATTACTATAACACAACATGTCTCTCATCATTCATCTCTAATTTGACGGCTAACTCTAATACTTTTTCTATTCAATTTTCTACAAAGGTTCATCTATACTAACATCTAATTCAGATGATACAAAAGAGAGTTTGATACAAATCCATGAAAATCACAAATATAATTTCATACACTAAGATGCATCAGTATCAGTATCTAAGGGACAATAAGTTAAAACACTTGTGCTATTTTTGGACATTTTCAAGATAGACTGCTAACAGAGGACATTTTCAAGTTAAAAATCATGTTATATTGCAGTACACTCATTTGCAATATCATAAGACTAAAGAAATACCTGAGCAAGGAAAAAGAAAAATAGATGCAAAGGAACTAAAATAGTTATTGAGCATGGAAAGTTAGGTGATAGTGCAAAACGAGAGTTAACTATAAGAATTATTTACAGGGAAATCAATCGATAGCAGAGGCGGTTAATATTATTTAACAGTGACTTGCAGCAGGTCATGGAGTACACATGAAATTTATAATTAGAAAACAGTAGAACCGCTGTATAAGAAACTGAATGCAAGTACTGTTCATTTTTTATTTGATGCAGAATTTATCACTAAACAAACAGATACTCCAGCAGACACAAAGTTATATCAATGACATTGCAAAATTTGTTGCACTACATATAGAACACTAACCACGGAAGGAATCTAATCAAGCACAACTAGTTTCTGATACTCAGGGCCGGCGATGGCAGCTTCCATGGCTTCTACAGGGCTTATATCCCCTTCATTATTCAAGAACAATGTTAGCAGATTCTTAGAAAATCCACTCACCAGCGCCACTCCTTTCTGAGTGGATGGCACCGGGGTCGCCCTTGAGTCTCTCAGATTCCAAAAAACTATCTGAGGCACCGCAGAACCATACCCTTTCTCTTTATACTTCCTAGTGATTGCTTGGTAATCAGTCTCCCAAGAATTTGCAGAAGCTTGATCAAACTCCATGTCACTGAATACAAATATCCTCTTAATCATCTGTTCCTCCTTGAGATTCCCATTAACAGCAACATCCAATATGCAATCAAAAACCTTCTGGAAATCAGTGTTATACCCCCAATCCATGTTCCTCACAAACTCTGTTTTGGACTTAAGATTATCCCCCTGAATCAAATGAAGCTTAGGTTCGGCACTGAAAGTAATAACCTTCCCTTTCCAAGGTTCCTCACTCAATTCAGACACCAACAATCCCAATGCAACAGATACCTCCATAGGGATCCCACCCATACTCCCAGACACATCACACACAGCAAGACAATTACTCATCTTTCCTTTCTTGAGCAAATCATCAACTATTCTCTTCCACTGCAGCTCAGCAACTTCCCCACCATCTCCATCTCCCAGAGACTCTATAATCTCATGGGGAAGCAAAGCACCGGCTGCAATAGTAGTCTTCCCCGCTTTCACATCCTCCAAGTACTTCTCAAACCTCTCCTTATCATGCTTCAAAAACTTCTCCTTATAAAACTTCATGGCCACAGAAGCAACTCTATTGTAAGGAATCAAACCCCATTGATTAGCCCCAATAAACACCTCAGGCAACTCCAACACCTTCCTCAAGGGCACCAACACATCCTTCCTCAAGCGATCACGAACCCTATAAGCATAATGAGCCTCCTCCACACCTTCATACTCCTCCCTAGGGAAGATCCTCTTTGCAATGCTCTCACACAAAAGCGTTGACCTATCAAAGGAAGAGTCAACGGAAGGACACCATTTTGCAGCAAGACTGATTTTTGTAGACGACCCAGATTTCAAAAACTCGAGATCTTTCTTCAAGCAATCAGCAAAATGATGAGAGATAGCATCGTGAAGGGATCGGAAATCAGGGTCACGATTGTAACGTTCCACGAGCTTCTTAGCCAATGCAATCCGTTTCTCTTCCTTCAAAACGTGAGCGGTTTCTTTCTCAGCCTTAGTTCTGGCCACCATCTCTTCAGTCATCACGGAGTCTTTCGCGGTGCCTTTCCAGCCTTTGTTGTCGTCGTCATTGTTTTTGCTTTGTTTCTTCTTTGTTTTTCTTTCACCAAAAGGAGCTGATGAACGCTTGTTTTTGGATCCAAATTTCCTTTGAGTCCACTCTTGTTTACGAATTTTACGAATCTGCGAACCCTCTAGGAGACGGTAGAGGATTTCAGGGAGATCTTTGAAGTAACCAAAGTCAGCAAGGGAAGGAACATTGGAAGCTAGGGTTTTGGGGTGATGTTGGTGAAACCAGAGAGCGGCGGCGTAAAAGCCTTCGCGATCGGACTTGCCAGTACCCCGAACACCACGGAGGTTACAAACGAGTTTGAGGGCGGTGAGTGGGTTTTGGGACCACGCAAGTTGGAGTCTCTGGATGAGTGTTTCAGGGGGAGTGTCGGGGACAACATGGAAGAAAAAGTCGAGACAGGGGTTACCTGTTGAGAGAAACGTTGGTGACATGTTCTCGGTTAACCCCATTGGTGGTTGCTGGTTGGTTGCTAGGGAATTGAAGTTGGCTACCATTTGATCGATGAAGCCGTCGTTAGTGATTGTGGCGGTAGTGGTTTCAGCGGTGGCCGTAGTGGTTTCCGCTGGGGTGGTAGTGGTTTCAGCGGTGGCGATGGTTTCAGCTACGGTGGTAGTGGGGGTGGGGTTTGGTTTGAGAATGTAAATTTCGGGTGGGCCAACGAGGGTTGCACCGGCCATGATGAGACGAGAGTTTGAGGAAAAAGAGGAAATTTGGATTGATAGGGACGAAGTACAGGTTTAGAGAAATAGGATGCGATGAACGAAACTGACGTGGGTGCAATTTATAAACCCATCTGCGTGGATCCATGCAAATCTTAGTCATTAAGAAAAATATTATTCTCTGTTTGGCTTTACTGCCTAAACTGGGATTTTTTTTAATAACTCTTTTTTCAATTTTTCTCTCTAAAGGCTACTTTCAAAAAGAAATTCTCTAAATATATCTTTTTGTCCACTAAAAAATAATAAAACTATAATTATTTATTTAAATTAAAAAATAAAAGTGGAATGAAATAATCTAATTTTTTTTATTATTTGATAGGAATAAAAGTAATTTAAAAGTAAAAAGAAAAAAGATAAACTTTTAATAAATTATATAATTATTCTTATATAAAAATGATATACTATAGAGTAGAAATATATACAAATATATGTATATTTAAAAATATTATAAAATTTAAAATAAAATATTACTATAATTTTTATTATTCAATATAGTATAATTGTTAATTTATTTTTAATCAAAGCATGTCCATTCAAAAATAAAGAATATGCAACCATCAAAACACAAGAATGAGAATATGCAACTCTCGTTACGTTGTCAAATGGTGGTTGACATTGAATTTGATATATATGATTAGGGGTGGACAAGAAAAAATCACCCGAGAATAACCAACCGAACCGGTTGCAGGATTCTATTTCGGGTCGGGTTAATTCGGTTTGACAGGTTGGACGGGTGTTGCAAACGGATTCAGAGGGGTGTGTGTGGTCGGGTTCGGTTTTGTTTTTTTGGCCCAACAAAATTTGAGCCCGACCGATTGTATATTAATTATCTAACTTATGTCCAGCCCAATTTTATGACACCTAGTAGAATTTTGACCCAACAAAATCAGAGTTCTCCTCCAAAGCTTTAGCGCCCCTCTGAACCCTAAAGCTTTAGTGTCGTCCACCCCTCTGAACCCTAAAGCTTTAGCGCCGTCACCTTGCTTCATCTCCAAAAGTAAAACAAAATCGTTATTTATGTCTCTCCTCCGCCGTCATCACCGTCCTTTCCTCCTTCATCATCATTAAGCAGAGAATCATTTGTATCCTTATCTCTCTTAATCATGTTCTTTTGTGTTCGTATTTGCTTTCTAAACACTAAGTCTTTCTTTGTTCTTGATTTCACATTTTGTATTTTCAGGTTTTGTAATTTCAAGAGTTCTTTGAGTTAATGGAAGGTTAGATCGTTGTTTATGTTTTAAGAGCTTTAATCTTTTATATACTGTTTTAATAACTCTATTTGTTTTATTTTTATCGAGATATGGAAGAGGCTGTAGAAATGCAAGGAGCTGGAGAAATACAAGGAGCTGGAAATTTGCATAATAACAGTAAGTTTAGTTTATTTTATGTATGTTTTATATGCCTATGTCGATATATCATGTTGAATATTTTGTTTGCTACCTTATTAAAAGTTTAAGGTAATAGGTCCTTTAAGTCATTATTGTTATCATAAGTGAAAATGCATACAACAATAAACAAAATATAACTAAGTTTACTTAATTAAACAATAAATTTCAGCACATAAAAGTATCATTAGAGAAAGGAAATGTAACAAACTTTGAAACTAAGCCTATAAACACTTAACGAGTTGATGATGTTGGTTGTGTGTTGATTATAATCTTCATTAATTTTCAGTAATGGAGAATGTTACTCAAAACCAACCTTCTTCATTAACATCTGGTGTTGGTGCAACTGATGTTGCTGCCAATGAAATTCATGTTGTTGGACTTCCTCCACTTGGAAAGAAGAGAAAACAAAATGCTAATGGTCCTAGGAAATCCTCTCCTACTTGGGACCATTTTATTGAATTGCCTAATGAAATTGAAGCAGTAGCTGCTTGCAAACACTGTCATAAGAAATATTTGTGTGATCCAAAAACCCATGGGACATCTAACATGCTTGCTCATACAAAAGTATGTACCAAGATGCCATAAAATGATCTTACTCAAATTGCCCTCTCCTTTTCCGGTGGAGAGGGTGGTGGCTTGGTTGCCGCAAGCCAACGATTTAATTTGGCAGCTTGTAGGAAGGCTATTGCTCTCTTTGTGATCCTAGATGAACATGCTTTTAGGGTAGGGGAAGGGGAAGGCTTTAAGTTGTTATGCAAACAATTACAACCCCAATTAACTATTCCATCAAGGAGAACTGTGGCGAGGGATTGTTTTCAACTTTTTGTTGATGAAAAAGCAAGATTGAAAGGTTATTTCAAATCTGATTGCAATAGGGTAGCCTTAACCACTGATTGTTGGACATCCATTCAGAATCTTAGTTATATGACCCTAACTGCACACTTCATGAACAATGATTGGAAGTATGAAAATAGGATTCTAAGTTTTTGTTTAGTTCTTAATCATAAGGGTGAGACAATTGGTAGAAAAGTTGAAGAGATTTTAAGGGAATGGGGAATAAGGAATGTGTCCACAATCACTGTGGACAACGCAACATCTAATGATGTAGTTGTTGCTTATTTGAAGAAGAGGATTGATAATATGGGTGGTTTAATGAGTGATGGATCTTTCTTTCATCTTCGTTGTTGTGCACACATTTTAAATCTGGTGGTTCGTGATGGCTTAAAACAGAATGGTTTATCCATTTCTGCCATTAGAAATGCTGTTAGATTTGTTAGGTCGTCACCCCAAAGATCTGCAAAGTTCAAAGAATGTATTGAGTTTGCTAGAATTAATTGCAAGAAACTTCTCTGTCTAGATGTTCCGACAAGGTGGAACTCATGTTATTTGATGCTAGATGTTGCTGAAAAGTATCAAGCAGCATTTGAGAAAATGGAAGGTGAAGATTTTAGCTATTTGGAATTTTTTGGATTCGTTGGCCCCCTACTCTTAATGATTGGGAGAATGTTAGGTGTCTAGTAAGTTTTTTCAAAATTTTCTATGATGCTACTATGGAATTTTCTTCGTCAAAACAAGTATCCCTTCATAAGTCATTCCACCATCTAGCTTCAATACATTGTGAGCTTAAAAGATCATCCATGAACTTGAACACAATTTTAGCCTCAATGGAATATGAAATGAAGAAGAAGTATGACAAATATTGGGGGGAAATTGAAAACATCAACAAGTTTATTTATTTTGGTGTGATTCTTGACCCTAGATACAAGTTAGGATATGTAGAGTGGTGTTTTAATGATATGTATAATGGCGAGTCGGTGCCTTTTACTAATATGATTAATGTGATAAAAAAGGAGTTGTTTAAACTATTCAATTGGTCCAAGGGTATACATGAAAAGCAACATGGACCCTCTACTAGTCCTAATGAGGGTGGTTCATTTGGTGATGGTGTTCCTAATGTTGAAGTTCCATCTCATTTTGCAAGGGTTGAAGCTTTTAAAGAGCACCTTAAACAAAAAGATTCAATAGATAAAAAAAATGATCTTGAGAGGTATCTAGATGATAATTGTGCTGATGATTTTAACTTTGACATCCTTATGTGGTGGAAACAAAACTCTTGTAGATACCCTATTTTATCAAAAATGGTGAAGGATGTTTTAGCTAGTCCAGTATCCACTGTCGCTTCTGAAAGCACGTTTAGTACCGGGGGCAGAGTTCTAGACACATATAGAAGTTCACTAACCCCTGAAATGGCAGAGGCTTTGATTTGTGCACAGGACTGGTTGAAACCTACACTTAATCAATTCAAGGACTTGAATATAAATGAAGAATTTGAGTTGTCTGCCACTATTGTTTCAAGTATGTAAATATTTGAGTATGAGTATTTAGTGTATTAATGTATTGGCTTTGGTTTTGATTTAATTATTTGGTTTCTGTTTAATTTTATGCAGAATTTGGTGGTCCCTCTACTAGTGGATCAACATCTGGTGATGGATCTGATGTTGTTGGAAACGGAAATGAACCAGTTGCTGGTTCATCTCAATCACATACTTGATGATGGTTGTGGTTTTTGTATTTTTCATTTGATTTACTTATATCTATGTTTTTTACATGTATTAATATATTTTTGTGTTTCGTTTCAGTTTGTTTTTTGGAGTCATTTGTGAAAATGACCTTATATTGGGCTACTGATTATTATGGATAATCAACTTATCTATCAGCTAATATCCTTAACAGTTATTTTTTTTGTGATAATATATCAACCAATATCCTCACATGAAGGTATTAGCTGTTTCCCAAAAGGAATCTATGTGTTAGATAACTATCTTTATAGGTTTTGTTTGAATGAACTTGTTTACTGGAAGTATATGTTGTTAATTATACATACTTGATGTTTTCCTTTAGTGTGAGGGATAATGGTTATCCTCGAGTTGCCATTATCAGAGATAGGGAAAAGGATCGAAGTGATCCAGATTATGATCGTAGCTATGGAAGGTGAGTTTTATCTATGTACCGTAACAACTTTCTGAAAACGAGTATCATAATTACAAGTGCAACATTTTTTTTTCATTTGATTGTGTTGCACTGTCTTGTGTTTGTATAAGTGAAAATAAAAAGAAAAGTTATCTTTTCATGTGAGAGATAGAAGAGGAAGAGCCAAGAATGAAGTTTATTTTATCTTGATTGCATTTAAATGGAACTCTTGATTATATAATTTATAAAACTTACTATGGAATGTTTAGAGACATCTTCTGTTTCTTTTTTTTTTGTGGTTATCTTGTAGTCGATGCATTTGTACTAATTTAAACTTTAAAAGCTGGTTGGGATTGACTTATTTGAATTTATCTATTGACACAGATACTTATGAGACTGTTTAGGAGAGCTCTATGATGTAGCTTGACACTTTTGATTGATGTGTGTCTGGTGTCAGACACGACAGACACATGTTACGTCAATCAATTCATTTTCTTTAATTATTATCAGTGTAGATGTGTTAGTCTCGTGTCTTGTGTGCGTGTTTGTGTCGGTGCATTATAGGGATAGCTTATGGAAACAACTTATGAGACACCCACAAGCTCTCATGATTGCTTTGAAAACAACTTATAACTTGTATGCAAGTGATTGAAGGTGTGTTTGGTGTCAGATACGACGGTGACACATGTTGCATTCAATCAATTCATTTTCTTAAATTGTTATCGGTGTAGTTGTGTTAGTGTCGTGTCTTGTGTG
Source organism: Lathyrus oleraceus (assembly GCF_024323335.1). Lineage (NCBI taxonomy): Eukaryota > Viridiplantae > Streptophyta > Magnoliopsida > Fabales > Fabaceae > Lathyrus > Lathyrus oleraceus. The sequence goes on from NC_066580.1 coordinate 391,055,326, forward strand.
CGTGTTTGTGTCAGTGCATTATAGGGATAGCTTATGGGAACAACTTATGACACACCCACAAGCTTTCACGATTTCTTATGAAAGCAACTTATAACTTGTATGGGAACTGTTTGACTTTATTTTATCCTTTGTTATAGAAATAGTTTATACATCAACATTTATATGATAGGCACCTATGTCATAAGCACTTATTTAAGTTGTTGATTCCAAATAGGGTCTAAATATATTAGTTGGCTTACTAATTAGATTGAATTTAATTATTGGTTCAGGTATGCTAGGAGTCTCTCAGCCTCCGCAGTTAATTTGGTGCCCTTTAATTTGCCAAAAACTCAACCTTCATTTGCTCAGTATGACATTCTTTTAATCAGTTGGGTCAAATGGCACAAACTCAGGCTTCACTTGGATATGGACCTCCTTCAACCCCGATAATGAGTCCTTTTTGTACCCCAGGATTGAACCCAACATCTGGAGGTGGTGCTTACCTACAGCGGCCAAGTCCTACAATGATGTATGCACATTCATATGACCAATTTAGACATGTTGTTTACCAGGTAAACCACATTTATTTCACTTAATGTTTTTACCATGTTGAGTTTGCTGAGTGATTTATGTATTATTAGCTGCAAATACCATGACATGCTTGCAATAAATCTAATAATTTCTTAAATTACCTGTGTGTTTTGGGTTGACCATTTTGATTGAAACAGTAGCCATACTCAATACTTATAATTTACCTTATAATTTTTCGCTTACATTCAAAATCATAGCCCAATATAACTGATCGGAAAAATAGCAAGTGTACTATTTTCACCGATGTAGTAATAAGGAGTTTTATTTCCAAGTATCGATCTCGAGGATTGCGTAGGAATTACTTATTCTAATTTGATTCTATCAGAACAAAAAGTAATGGTTTGGTTGTTTTGAAATTTAGAATAGTAAACACAAAATTGATAACAAGAATAGATTAAGATAAAGGATGCTAGGGTGAGTGGTTGAGTTACCCGGTTATGAATTCCGTTCCAATTTCCTTACTACCTATGAAGTCTTCAATCACCTAACCTCAGAATGCTCTTACTTAAGTCCTTAAGGAAGAAACTATTAAACTACCAATTATTACTTAAATGTCCATTTAATTAATCGTTGGTTTTAATCATACAAAATATCAAGGTTTACGGTGATTTACGAAAGTTACTAGTCCTAGATGATGCATTCATAAACCTAATTGTGTGAAAACCCTACCAATCACAGTCCTGTTATTGGAAGTCATAGATTAATTTGTATTTGTCCGATACAAAAGCATAATAACATCACACAATTAAATTGAAATACTTAACATAGAAATCAGGAAATTATCGGTTCAGATTCATACATACGATAACATCAGGACCACCCCCCTAGCATCAGGGGGTTTAGCCTCTCATAGTACTTAAAGAACTCATAAAGTAAAGATTAGACATTACAAAGAATTAGGAGAGTTTGATCTTCAATGGTGGCTACCCTTGAATCTCGCCGTCTTCGAATCCGTTGTATTCGCTATCTTCTCCACTGTAATGCTTTCGTCCGGTCGTCAAAAGGTCCTTTTTTCTTTCTCTTCCAAGCCTTCTTATAGTTTCAGATGCCTCCTCTCCAAGCAAAAGGTCCATACTGCCCTTAATGAGAAGAATCGGTTCACAATGCAAAATTAGGTTTTCCAGGCTGCGTGCAATCAACACGGCCGTGTGTGTACACACGGGCGCCCGTGTTTTTTCTCCTGCATTAATTAATTTCAGCATTTGTTACAGTAGCAACAACACGGGCCGTGTCCCTACACACGGGTGCCCGTGTAGATGCACTGTTTTAATCAACACGGCCGTGTGTGTACACACGGGTGCCCGTGTTGATCCCTGTTTTCTGCTTCGTCTTTTTCTCTGCTTGACCAACAACACGGCCGTGTGGTGGCACACGGGTGGCCGTGTTGACCTGCTGTTCTGTCATATTTTCGTCCTTCAGAGTGTCCCGAACTTCACCATTCTTGCTTTTGAACCTGGAACAATGACACTACCCAAACGAAGCATAAACGAGGTCTTTTTGACTTAAACTCGTAATCGAATGTAATGTAATACCAAACCAACAAAACTTGATACTTGACTCAAATGCAACTAAAAACAAACATAAATCTTACCAGAGTGATGAAAATACGTCGGATTAACGGCGGGAATTCAATGGAAATGGTGACCGATCAATAACATTTAAAATAACAAGTGAGTCTTTAAAATCACTATCAGAGCAGTGTGTCTATTGTGTTGGTTGGGTGTTGGTTGGTCTTTGCATTTGGCATTCACAAATGTCAAAAACAATGTAAGAACCTATAAACCAAGCCGAGAAAGTGTAGAGAACCTGAACTTGAACATGCCAGAAAATGCCTCCACCGTCGTCAGAGACAGTTTTTATGCTACTTTTGATCTTTGCAGTTATAGAAATGCAGAGTAGAATAGAGTTGTCTCTTCCATGTCTTTGTTTTTGGTGAATCACTAGGAAGAGAGGTAGGGCAACATGAATTTAAATTGGAAAAGGACAGAACAACCTTTCTAAAGGGCAATTGTGCTGCTATTTGACTGTGATTTGTTGCCGCCGCTGCTTCAAAATGCAGAAAATTAGGATTTATCATCCCACCATATCGCCAATATTCATAACAAGCGCTCTATCTAAGGTGTGTACTCCCTAAAAAGGGCACCCGATGATCCCCTAGTGACCTTTGCTTTATTAATAAAAAAACAAACAATTGAAATATTTATTTAACTATCTTCTTATCACAAATATTAGTGATTTTTTTATATGATCTGGTGGTTATCTGTAAGGGGAAGCATATGCATTTAATAAAGAATTGACTTGTATTGTTATTTTCCCTTTCTATCAACACTTTCTTTTTGAACAAAGTTGAATAACTTGTCCAATTAAAGGAATCACTTTATGGATGATTAATTTTTCTGTGTATGAATTTGCCTCCCAGGCATGGAATAGTTTTTTTACTTCCTTTTTAAATTCTCTGATTTTAGATGTTCTATAATGCAACTGCTAAGATACCTTTATTTTTCTTTGCAGGCTCCATTTGGTCAACCTTTGAGCTTTGATTATTCACAGAACTATTAGATGATATGTAGGGAGGAAGGTTTGTATTTGGATTCAGAAGTTATGTTGTTAGCCTTATAGGAGATCTCATATTAGGTTCATTTTTCAGTACTCCTTTATATAGACCCTTGTTTGTTTTCTGTTATTGTAGTATGTATGACTTTGATTTTCAGTTTTGATGGTTACAGTACTTCTTATGTTACAGTTTATAAAATAGTGAACTCTAGTGGATTTATGCATTTGTTATAACATATTTGATAATGTTTCTGTTGTGGATTTAAAATATATATTTGTCTAATATTGGGGGCACAGATAAGTAATTTGTTTAATGCATACATGCAAGATAGTGTTGTAATTGCATCTATATTATATATTTGTTGATCTGCATCCTCCTCTGGAAAGATAACAACACTAACAAGACTAGTCGGGGTTATTAAAAAAATGGCAGATTAGTTAATTTGATCAGTTTGGAGGATTGAACTTTAATTATGAGTTCTTGTTCATGGGCAAAGTTTGTATAACCTTTTTTTTACTCAAGCAACATGTTGATTATGGTATAAAGGGTTGCAACACAGCCAAGTAGGTTCAGTTGGCAAGGTGTCATTTCATATCTCATAAATATCAATACAAACAACAAGAAGCAAACAGATAATAATCCTCAACCTCCAATTTGAGGGGAGTATTAGAGTTAGTTAATTAGCCGAATTTCAAATGTATTTTAATTAGTTACTTGATCAATAAGTTAGCCAAGTTCACATGTTTGTTTAGCCAAGTCCACATGTTTGTTACAAGTTGTAGGACCCGTGATCTTCAACTTTCTTCTTATTCTCAAGTCATCACCAATTTGTGATGGTGATATAGTTAACTTTTCTTAAATATGTTGAGAATATTTTGGCTTATAATGAACTTGTAATATAATATATCAGGTTATTACTTGAATGATAATGTAATTGTAATATAATGCTAATACTTTATCACTTAGATGATGATGAAAATGTAATATAATGAAAATAGTTTATGGTTTATTAATTCTTTTAATTATATAGAATGAAGTTTAATGAGTATTCATGTGATTAGTGTTATAGGAATGATAGAATCCAGGTTAGAATTTATTGGTCCAAACCGATTCAACCCAACCGAATGAACCGTATAAACCGATAATCCACCAACCGATAAAACCGAACTTAGTTTTGGGTGAAACTGGATTTAACTTTTTCAACCGTGGATTAGCTCGGGTTAGCTATTTCGGGCCCGAACCCACCCATAACCGACCGCCGTCCACCCCTATATATGATCATAATTTGATCATCAGCAACAATGATTGAAAAAAGATTGAAATGATTTAATATTAAATTATAGGGATGGTGCCAGAGATTTTGAACTGTGGAAAAAATATATTAATATATAAATTTATTTTCATTTATTTTTAAATCATAAATATATATTATATTTTTTAATGAAATATATCTCTAAAAAATATTTAGTAATTTTTAAATTTTTTATTTTTGTAATTTTCTAAATTTTATTATCAAAAAAAATATTTTTTATGCATTTTCTATGAGATAATAATATTAATATAAAATTTTATAAATCAATTTTTTTAAAGGTTTAGGGAAAAACTATTTTGAAATTATAAAAAAAAACAATTCGAATATATTTAATCTGACATGTTTTGATTTAATTATTAAAAATAAAAAACTCACATTAATTTTCGGCCAATATCCTAAACAAATATTCATATACTTTATTATTTTCATCTAATTTTTAATAAATATCTTCATAATAATAATATTATTTCATTTAATTTAAAATATATGATTTTAGTTAAATATATTATTTTGATAAATTATATATATATATATATATATATATATATATATATATATATATATATATATATATATATTATTATTATTAAAGTTTGTTTTTTAAAAAACATAGTGGGGGCATAATATATATATATATATTATTATTAAAGTTTATTAAAGTTTGTTTTCTGGATTAAGGTTTTCAACTAGCTAGGTATCGATTCGGTTGTTATGGCCACATCTCTGGCTGAGTTTTTCACTTTATTTTCTTACAGCCTCGCCATGGTGTACAAAATTTAATTTGTTTGCTTCTTTTGATCGTGTGTTTGTTGGTCTATTGAATTGTGAAGACATCGAATAAAGAATGGGATATTACTATTTAGACAATATTAAAAGGTTAACTCGATACTAATTTCAAATTTTCTTTAATGGTCATTCTTTATTAAGCTAAAATGATTGAAATATTGATCCCTTTAGATGCATTACTTGATTTTTTTTCTCTGTTTCATTCTCTTTTAAAATTTGTTCTCCATTCATTTTGTATTAACGATAAAATAACAATATACAAAACAAAAAATCGAATTTTGTACCAATATATCAGAAAAACATATCAAAATATCATTATTTATTTTTAAATTGTTATATTTTATTTATTTATTAATTTTGTTGCAAATTATATTTTTTATGGAATTTCTTTTGCATAGACACGGTTTTTGATAAAGTTTACAGAAAAAAATTAAGAAACACTTTTTTTAAAAAAATCTTTAAGAACTTTCATAAGAAACATTTAAAAAAAAAATTAACTGGCATAATTCATTTTTCTTAAAATTTGATATATAAATTAGGAAGGATTCTCTCTTGTGTGATTTTCACTAGAGAGAGCAGCCGTGGAGATTTTTATCATTTATATTTTCTTTTTCCAATTTGATAATTTTATGTGGCTCAGATTTTACTGTATTCCATTTTCATGAGAGACAATTCTTCCCCCATCTGCCTGAACAATCGAAAATAAATAAGATTAATGTTAATTTATGCGTCAATGACATATAAATAAAAAGATTTATATTGAAAAAAGCCAATAAAATAATTAATTATAATTTTTTAATAAATTTAATATATAATTTTTAAGAATTTTTATTTTATATTTATCACTTAATTTATGCCCTTAAAACATAAATTAATATTACTCAATAAATAATTATCGTGATTGAACAACCAGAAGCAAAGACACAAAAGTAATTTCAAATGAAATGGTTGGTTTGTCTTTTCCAAAAAAAAAATAGGTCTTCACTCTAGATTTTTTTCTCAATTTGGGTGGAAAGCTTTTTATCTGTGGGTCTCATGAAAACATTATTTCTTTCCTCTTTGTCAGAGAAAACAAAAGATAGAAGCCGTATTTCAATAAACTTTTTGTTTTCTCTGGTTTCTTTGGAAACAAACAATGTCTAGAGGACCCACCGGCAATTGAAATGTTCTCCATTCTCTTTTATTTATTTATTATTATATTAATTTAACAATATTTTTAATAAATAGTATTAAATACAAAAAATTACAATTTTTAATATTAATTAATTAAATATTATATTAAATTATAATTCTACTATCTTTTCCATCAAAAATTAGTAATAATATTTATTAAGTAATTGTTTATCTCTCATATTCAAAATAAGTATTAAAATCAACGTTTTCCAATAAGAAGTTTCAACATTACTATTATTTTAATCTTTTTATTTGTTTTATTTTTTATACATTCTACTATATTTTTATTTTTGCTTTTATAAAAGTTGCTTTCATTTTTTATTAAGATAATCGTTCCTCTTTTATATTGAAAAGATTAATATTGAAACTAACTTTGTGTAATATAAAGTTAAAATTTTATTTTTATTGTTTTGATTTGTTTTATCTTTGTTTAATTGCATTGTATTTAAGGTTATTTATGCACCTTATTTTAATTTAAAGTTGCTTCTTTTTTGTTTTTTTTAAAATAATTATATTACTTAGAATCATTCAAAATTATATTTTGAATGTTGCATCTAAAAAAAATATGATTTTTCGCGAAGCGTTCGAACGCTCGCAAAAAAATAATTCGAACAAAGTCGTCATCAAATTTTATTTAATCTTAAAAGAAGAAAAAGGAAAATATTGCTAAAACCTTTAAGAGAAAAAGAAGATGGTCGTCGCAACCATATTCGGGTTCGGAAGTCGATAACGCATGAGGAAGGTATTAACACCCCGCATATCACATGAATATTCGGGAAAGAAAAAAAAATTACTTCCGCCCCAATCCTTTTTCAATCGATTAATTGTGAAATTTATGTGACGAATCAAGTTGTGTTTCTTTAAGGGGCGATGAGTATTCGAAGATAGGCTAAGTGCGGTCATCACACAAATACTCGAGGAAAAGAGAAAATTACTTATGCCCTAATCATTTTTTGTCCATGAAAGAATTGATTTGATTCGGTTATTTAAAAGTATTTTGAGCCGATTGACGAATGTTCAAGCAAAAGGCTAAGTGATGCCATCACATGAACATTCAGGAAAAGGAGAAGAAAATTACTTCCACCTCAATCCTTTTTCAATCGTTTATTACGAAAAGCATTTGAAATCAGACAATCTAACGTTTAATCAAGTGTTCGAAGTTGATTATGAAAAGAATTTGATGTAATCGAAAGAGATATTTGACGTTGGATCAAGCATTCGAGTTCGTGACAATGGTTTGACTTACTATTTTTGTTCTTTTTCTGAAAATGGTTGATTTTACGCTAATCTTGAATTAACAATTAACTAACACAATAAGAACAAAATAAAGGAAAGTGGTAACATTATTACACGTCATGGGAATGAGGGTACATTTTGTCGAATGGTAGATAAATCCCTGATCATAACACCTTTGTTGTTGGAGCCTGCAACAGCTTCCAACATATTGATTTGCAAAGGCTCTGAGTAATGATCCTCCACCTGTAATGGGTCAGCATCGATCTGCATCTGCACCTTTCCCTTATCAACAAACTTAAGTCGTCCATCCTTGATTGCATTTTGTACGAGATCCCTGCAAAGAAAACATTGTGAGGTTTTGTGTCACAAGAAATTATGATATTTACAAAACCCATTTTTCTTTCGTTGCTTTAAAGGCGGCGTTTTAGCGCCTGGTGGCACTATTATTTGACTATGTTCAACGAGTAATTAAAAAATCTCATTGTATTTAGTCACGTCAAAAGTGTAAGTTCTCTTAGGGAACTTATCATTTTTTTCCTGTTTCGACTAGATTTTTTCCATTCGACGACATAAGTAGTTTGTATACATACGATGTCCCTTGTTTTAATTGGCCACATTGATGTCATTCTCTTCGACACATTCAATGTCCGCAAACTTGGTCATTTTCGTCAATGTCTACAAACGCTACCCTTTCTTTTTTTATTTCTAGTTGCCCTAGATTTTCCTGCTTTCATGCGTTCTACTTGTTGAACCCTGTCAGCCAACTGGGTCATATCCCTCAAATATTGCATATCTAGTTTTTCCTAATAAAGTAATTTAAACCTCCAGCCGCCATTTCGACAAGCTCATGCTCAGGCACTTGTGTGAAACACCTCGTCTTCAACAGTCAGAATCAATTTAGATAGTCATCTATCGAACTAGGGAAGTATCATATCCTAAGGTTCTCACTATTTGTTATGTCCCTAGCCTCAGTCATATATCGAGCGATATGTTTGATTGTGGAATTTGTCGCATCACCCGTAAATTTGGTGAACTTAGGGACTTCCCATCCTCTAGGGAGTTTGTTTGCAAGACATACTCTGTTAAAGGGGAAGTATAATTGGGTCAAAGCGAACCCATATTTAGCCCATTTTGGGCCATGATTCATTCGACTACGGTTGCAATGTTATTTTGCCCCGCCAAGTTATCTTGTCAAACTTGTTATATTACTTGATCATTTTGGTCCCTTTAAACTATACGGACTTGTGGTTGGGGTTGCTCCACTTCGAAAACCATGGGTATATATTGTTAACCCATATTTTCCATATTTCCCTATTTGACTCCTCATAAGTTTTTTTTTTGGGGGGGGGCGCCATTGGTCGAACTTGTGGTTGTGGGGCACCAAAGAAGTCTGCTATTTGAGACATCTGGGCAGCCAATTGTTGGTAGCTTTGACAGGTGTCTCGAATCAAGGGATTGAATACAATCCCAATATGTCTCGTTAACATGTTAACCATTTCATTATTACTTTCATCCACCTGTTGCCTCATAACCAACATCGAGTTGGAAGTTATGGGTGGCAACGCTTGAGAGCCAAACCCATTTCCTAACTGAGACTGGAAGTTTCGACTAAGGTCACTTATAGCAGACTCTGATGCCAAAATCCGTGTTAATGAGTGATAACATTGTGTTGCATTATTAGAAAACATTGAAGGGTTGGTATAAAAACCTGCCATCATCGACGTAGGCATCCCGTATTGGAAATCACGGCCAACAAAGGGCAGTATAATAAAACTATACATATAAGGTATGTATCCACTAGCCATAATGGGCCTTTGAGTTACAGGACTATTAGCAGGATGGAGGAATCAAAATTGCTTCTTACACACTCGACGATATAGCCATCAAACTCGCCATGGAGGCGCTGGGATTGGTCGTAGTTGCAGACATCGAGCTCGCGTTTGTAGGACCAATATTATCCTCATTCGCGTTAGTGCTTGTACTGGCGCTCCTAGAACCATTCATCCTAGTGCGTGTTCTGAATATTCTCTCGTGGTTTCTAGTTTTCGCACCACTTCTAAGTCTCATGCACTTTCAACAAACTTTTGAAAAGTTTTCAAAATTGAGGAAATATTTTCGTAAAACATAAATTTCAAACAAAGTTTTGTACGACGTCCCACTAGGCGTGTCAATTTGTTTACTTGTGAATTTGGAAAACAACCTCTAGTCCTCCCAAACAGGGTCACTCACGGGATTGACTAGATTGATCCCAGGACATACATGCAAAAATTGTGATTATCGTGTGTAGTGTTTGCATAAACACTCAAGAGTTTTGTTTTGAAAATAACTCTTAGAAAAAATGAAGAACAAGAAATGAAACGTTTGCTATGTTTCGACTAAGTATTGAAAAAAACAAGTAAAAACAAACATAAGTAAAATATTTTGAAAAATAAAATGGTGTATGAACGTACATTTGCACTCAAATTCACTTTTTTCTCTTTTTGACACAGATACTTTGAGTAAGTGAGTTCTGCAGTAATTTCAACACACAAATTCTCCTAAGTTACAATGCTTATTTATAGTAAAATTAAATAACTACTTATCAACGGGTCTTTCTTCCCTACTCGCGACATTTTGCCTGCATTCAAAACCGTCTCCATATGTGCTTCCACGCCTCTCTTGTCTTGGATAAGACTGAAAGACTGTTATTTAGCCTCATTTTATTCCTCAACTTCCTTTGATCGAGCGATATAGATTTTCATCTTGCATGAATTTTCACTAAGTCCCCTAGATCACACACCGCATATAAGGGCTTCGACTTGCTTCTTAAAGTCAGTCTTGGGTGTCGACTGGATCTTGGAAACAATCTTTGTCGCAATATCCTCACATGTCGAAGCCTTCTTCTATTCTCACATAAACATTTTCTTTCTTTTGCATTCTTACTTCTTTTCTTCTATCGAAGTGCCTCCTTTGCAGCAGTCAACTCGTCTTCGATTCATTGACTCATCATCCACGTCATCACGTTGAAACCCCAACTAACATTGATTAATAGCGAGAAAATAAAATTATTGTGATATTTTAATTAAAAAGTGATTATTTAAAATAAATCACAAAATCATCTCATTTTTTATTCATTTTCTATTTATTTTATTACTTTAATATTGTTTTGTTTATATTTTGTTTATTTCTAATAATCCAAATAGAGAAAAGTATTTTACTTAATGAATAAGATTCGCGTGTGCAAGTCAGAGAAACTTGGATCCCACGCATATCAGTTTATAAATTGCACTCGAATCATTTTCGATTTTCGCATCCTCCTACAACACAACACAACACAACACAACACTAAACGACCTTTTCAATCCAAATTTCCTCTTTTTCCTCAAACTCTCATTTCATCATGGCCGGTGCAACTCTCGTCGGCCCACCCGAAATTTACATTCTCAAACCAAACCCCAACCCCACTACCACCGTAGCTGAAACCATCGCCACCGCTGAAACCACTACCACCCCAGCGGAAACCATCGCCACCGCTGAAACCACTACCGCCACAATCACTAACGACGGCTTCATCGATGAAATGGTAGCCAACTTCAATTCCCTAGCAACCAACCAGCAACCACCAATGGGGTTAACCGAGAACATGTCACCAACGTTTCTCTCAACAGGTAACCCCTGTCTCGACTTTTTCTTCCATGTTGTCCCCGACACTCCCCCTGAAACACTCATCCAGAGACTCCAACTTGCTTGGTCCCAAAATCCACTCACCGCCCTCAAACTCGTTTGTAACCTCCGTGGTGTTCGGGGTACTGATTACCAAGCAATCACTAGGAAGTATAAAGAGAAAGGGTATGGTTCTGCGGTGCCTCAGATAGTTTTTTGGAATCTGAGAGACTCGAGGGCGACCCCGGTGCCATCCACTCAGAAAGGAGTGGCGCTGGTGAGTGGATTTTCTAAGAATCTGCTGACATTGTTCTTGAATAATGAAGGGGATATAAGCCCTGTAGAAGCCATGGAAGCTGCCATCGCTGGCCCTGAGTATCAGAAACTAGTTGTGCTTGATTAGATTCCTTCCGTGGTTAGTGTTCTATATGTAGTGCAACAAATTTTGCAATGTCATTGATATAACTTTGTGTCTGCTGGAGTATCTGTTGTTTACTGATAAATTTTGCATCAAATAAAAAATGAACAGTACTTGCATTCAGCGGTTCTACTGTTTTCTAATTATAAATTTCATGTGTACTCCATGACCTGCTGCAAGTCACTGTTAAATGATACTAACCGCCTCTGCTATCTATTGATTTCCCTGTAAATAATTCTTATAGTTAACTCTCGTTTTGCACTATCACCTAACTTTCCATGCTCAATAACTATTTTAGTTCCTTTGCATCTATTTTTCTTTTTCCTTGCTCAGGTATTTCTTTAGTCTTATGATATTGCAAATGAGTGTACTGCAATATAACATGATTTTTAACTTGAAAATGTCCTCTGTTAGCAGTCTATCTTGAAAATGTCCAAAAATAGCACAAGTGTTTTAACTTATTGTCCCTTAGATACTGATGCATCTTAGTGTATGAAATTATATTTGTGATTTTCATGGATCTCTATCAAACTCTCTTGTATCATCTATGAATTAGATGTTAGTATAGATGAACCTTTGTAGAGAATTGAATAGAAAAAGTATTATAGTTAGCCGTCAAATTAGAGATGAATGATGAGAGACATGTTGTGTTATAGTAATATTGTCAAAAAGAATTGCTGAGCCCATAAACTGTATTCATTTATTAATTCAGATGTAGCAATATATATTACACCAGTTACTGCGTCCTAAATACTTGGTCCTCAATGCTACTAACGTGCTAACAACTTTGACATAGCAAATACACTAACTGACACTAAAACAATTAAAAAACAGGACTGACTCAACATAATTTATAAATAAATAAATATAAACCTGACAAATTCTCCCCTAAACTCAACATATTTAAGTTGATTTTAAACATCAGTAGCGTCCAAGGTCTTCTCATTCTTCATGACTCCAAGATGTGCTCTTAGTTGTTCAAACACTTCAAGCCCCATGGCCTTGGTCATAATGTCTGCTATCTGCACCTTAGTACCACAGTACTCAAGCTTTACAACTCCATCTCTGACCAAATCCCTAAGAAAATGGAAACGAACATCGATATGCTTGCTCCGTCCATGTAGCATGGGTTTTTTGGACAGTTTAATGGTAGAGTTGTTGTCACAAAACACAATGGTTGCTCCTACAACACTCTCGGACCATCCCATCTGCTCAAGAATTCGTTTTAGCCATATACACCATGCAGCACATGAAGCAGCTGCAACAAATTTAGCTTCGATTGTTGATAAAGTCACGATCGGTTGCTTCTTGGATGCCCATGAGATCGCTCATCCCGCCAAGGAGAACACATAGTTGTAGCACCTCAAATTTGCACCCATCATTGTACATACATTCTCACATTAGGTCATAGCATAACATGGTCCACTGCATAGCATTGCATTGTCCCATTTGCCTCAAGTGCAAGCCAATCAAGAAATTAGGTCAAACTGGTCAGGAGATCAGTCAATCAAGCAAGCAAGCACAATTTCCAAGGAGCCAAGGCCCTAGGGTTGGTCTAACATGTTCACATGACCTAGGGGTCCTCTTGAAGTGTTTTGGTCAAGGATTGGATGTTCAGAAGTCATCAGTCAATGCACAGTCCATCAGAAACCCTAAAAAGTCAACCATGGTCAACTGTGCCTGATTTTATGGTTTTGATGGTGGGATTTGGTTTGAGAGGGTTCATTCATGTCCAAATAGGCCTCATATATCATGTCAAACACCATCATGGAAGAATTTGAAGCCAGATCAGAAATTTCCAAAAATGGAAACTGGACCTGTAACTGAAACCTGCCAAAAATGGAAAGTCTTGATCCTCAAACTTACATCATGATACAAGCTTCAAATGAATTTTTGCCCAACATGAAAGTTGAAGATCTTGTTCTCCCATTTCCAAAAAGTCCAAGAACTCTCAATTCCCATGTATGGTTGGCAAGTTATGATCAAATCATTTTCACAAAATCTTGAACTTCAAAAGGCCATATCTCTCAAACCGTTTGGCCAATTTGGGTGGGGTTTTTTCCTACAAGTCACATTTGATCCCCTCTTTCCAAAAATGTAACTTTCATTCACCAAAACATCACCATGCAAAATGGCATTTTTGGACTTGCCTTAATTAATTTCAAGTGAGTTGAATTTTGACTTTTCAAAATAATCATTCCTAACCAATTCTACCAATCAAACATGTTCTGAAAATGCATTTAAAACTTGTTGGAGGCCCATTCTTGTGCAGTACATACACACATTACCTACTTGCTTGAAAATTGGAAAGAAAGTACACTTTCACCCACTCTACTCCATATTTTCATGAACCATCAAGTACCACAAAAACAGCAGACACACATCATTTTTTATGCTGAATGAGAACCCTAGTTGCAGCCTCTAACCACAGAAATCCTCATTCTCTCTCATTTTGCATTTTCACCAAATTGCAATTTCTGTTCAAAACCTTCAAAGCACTCAAGCAAATATTCATTGTTCCATCACTTGGCCAACATTTGAGAGCCTTTTGCAGCAGCAAACATCAACTGTATAGCAGCCTCGAGTTCTGTTCTTTCCAAACACCATCCATGGCAGATTGGATTTCAAGCACGAGCAAGCATCCATGAATCAAGCTTTCTTCACCATTCAACTTGTGGAAGTATAATCTCCATCTGTTTCAAGCATTAAGGGCCAGAAAACACTTGAATCTTCATCTGCTCTTCAGAACTGGTAAGGATTCGACCTCCTCATTTTGTTAAATCAATACATGCTTTAAAAAGATCTCTCCATGCTGAGCTTCATGATGGTTTTGTTTTTTTGAAATGGTTGGACATTCATGAAGTTATGCTAAAATGAAGTTTGATGTTGATTTGCATTCTTGCTCGATTCTTGAGCTTTGTGATGATTTAGTGAAAACCAATGATGGATTCATGTTGCTTGTTGTTTGCTGATCATTTTTGTATGTACAATTGCATTTTCTAAAAAAAAATTGGATGAGTCGAATTTGGAAGGGATGAAGGTTGCTGTTCAAACCCTAGCTTCATGCTGTGCCCAGAAAAATCACGTGTGCATGACTTTTAGCACTGTTCACCAACACTAGCCAATCAAAACATTTGGTTCTTACTCCCTATGCGCAGCGTTTAGATAAATGAGGGTCATATTTACAAAAGTGCCACTCGGTCAACCTTTGACTTATTAATTCCATGTTACTTTGTTCATGTTATTCCAATTTGATTGCTTAACTTCTAAAAATCATTTATCACTCATTTCAACTCCAAATTTCATGCCAATTTTTGCATCATGTCCTGTTTGATGTCTATTATTTTATCATGATTTTTAATGATTTTTTGGATGGCTGGATTTTTAATGGCTCTAGGGTTTGTGACATGTATGCATATTTTGTACACTTTGCCAAAACATTTGTGAAATGATGATACTTTATCCAATGGCTCCCAAATTTTTTGTGCTTAAACTAGACACACTCATGTTGATTTTGGTGTAGAGTTTGTGAATTTATCTTATCTAGATTGTGAGTTATGAATTTTTGAATTAGGGTGTGACAATTTGTGTCACACCATTGATGTCCAACTTCATGATTTTTGATACCATGCTTCCTGACCTCCAATTGATCTGATTTTTTGCATGAACCTACTCTTGTATGTCTAGTTTATGTGTGAATTTTCTTGGATTTAATTATGCCATTTCCTATTTGTTTGAGATTTTTCTTCCCTGTCTAGTCAAATGTTGACTTTGTGTGACACATCTTGCCATTTCATTTGTGAAATTCTCATACTTTATTGGATGATCTTGAAATTTCACATGTGCATACTAGACATCTTAAGCTTTGCATTGGTGTTAATCCCATTCATTTCTCATCTGTTTTCATTTAGTTATGATTTTTTGAAGTTGATGCATGTTTGGTTGACTTCTTTGAGCATGTTCAAAATTGCCTTGCCTTTCTGATTTTCATTGACTGCCTTCCACTTGTCCAAATGAGATGAAATTTGACATGCTTACCATGCTGTGGGTTGTGATTGGTCATGATTTATTTGGTGATTTTTGGAAATGTTTGAGTTGACTTTTGATGCAAGTCTTGCTGTCGACTTCTATGAGCTTCTGTTTCCTATACCTTGACCTAATTTGTTCATGAAATGATGATAGTGATTGATATGAATGTGAACCCAATTGGTTGTGTTTCTTGATTGTTTGAACATGATTTTGGATGCTTGCCCTTTGCTGTTTGAACTTTTTCATTCCTTTTTGACCCTAGGCTTGCCCTAGTGGTCCTGTTACTCACCTTTGAGCTCATGTTTTCAGGTTGACCAACAAATGACCAATGAGACCATTTCTTTTTGATTGAGCTTGTTTGATTATCATTGACTAACTTGTTTGTTTTGTAGGTGGCTTGGCTCACATGCCTTAAGCCTTATGCCTTGCACCTCCATTTGCCTCTAATTAACTGTGGATGTCTGTTTCTTTTTGCTTTGTTTTGAGGTTGCATACTAACATCTGCTTGACCATTTCAGGTGCTTTTAGTTGCTCAGTTCCTTGTGAACTTTTGCTTTGCTTTGCTTAAGCAATTTGCATTGAGGTATATTTCTAATCTTCATGTAGTCTGGAAGACCTGGCCTGTTACTTGGCCAGGCAACTGTCTGAAGTCCTCCTTAAGAGGCAATGTTGTGGTTGTTTAATTTTGTCCTTGCATAGAGTCAAAGACCTCCTAAGTGAAGAGGCAATTGGCAGACACAAGGGATATGCAATCTATCCCCTGCTATTCTGTGTGTCATCTGCCTTGCTCACACCACTGTGTTGATGCATTGTAGATACAAACCCAAGATCTTGTACAATTGTACAGTTGAGTCAGTTTTAAATGTGTAGAAGGGTTCCCACTTTCTGAACCCACACATTCTTGTCTTAAGCTCTCCCAGGCCAGGGATAAGAGCTGTGAAGTCTTATCTTCACTCACCTTTCATCTGCTTCACCTTAGCCCCTCAATGGCAAGGTTAAGAGCACATTCACCCAGTTCCAGAGGTTTGTTTGTTGAGGTTGATATGACCCCTCGACTAAAACCTAACCCTTGTTTGAGCCACTTGCTTGTGTATAGTGTGTGCTATCTGTGCTCGTATGTTGGTTTGACTTGCTTCCTGTGCAAGTTAGGGTTAGTTTAGACTTGCTTCCTGTGCAAGTTAGGTTTTGCTTGGCTTGCTTCCTGTGCAAATTAAGTGTGTGTGTGGCTTGCTTCCTGTGCAAGTCATGATTAGGATAGGCTGGCTCCCTGTGCCAGTTAGCTAGAAACCTTAACTTAGGGACGATTTTGCATGACAACATCTAGGCTCGAGTCGTAGTCTCCCTAGTGTTGTGTCTCCCTCTGTTATCTGGTTAGGCTAGTCCTTTGTCCCTCTGTAGGGGAACTACGTCGCCCTGATCCTCATACCAGATGAGGTACGTAGGCAGGAGATGAGCTGATCTCTCCGGGCGCCTGTGTCTTTGTTTTGCCTTGTTGTGTGCTTGGAAGCTGATGTAAGTCCATTGAGTGGCATTCGGGTTCCAGTGTGCGTGTGTTTGGTTCGGATGCTGATGTAAGTCCATTGATTGGCATTCAGGCTCCACGTTTGCCTTTGCCTGTGTTTGTTTGTGTGCGTGTCAGCCGAGCTACGAATGCTCTGATTCTCCTTCGTCCAAAGGAGATACGTATGCATAGGATGCGATATCCTAGCGAGCATGTGTCGTTTCCCCAGTCCGAACTACTTCGACTCTGATGTCTATGCCTGATAGACTAAGTAGGCCCAGGATGCGATATCCTGCCGAGTCAGTTTTGTCTGTTTTCTTGTGTCTCCTTCAGCCAGTGTGTGTGTGTGTGAGCAGTGTTTAGCAACCGTTTTCCTTCCTATTGTGCGTGGATCCCGTCGAGTACGACGGATGCGTAGGGGTGCTAATACCTTCCCTTCGCATAACCGACTCCCGATCCCATTCTCTTTGGTCGCGAGACCATGTTCTTTCCTAGGTTTACTTCGAGCGTTTCCTTTCCCTCTTTTTTGGGATAAATAACGCACGGTGGCGGCTCTGTTGTTCTTGTTTTCCCGCCGGTTTTTCGCGTGATGCGACAATAGTCGCCGATACTCTTCCTATCATTTCTATCCCCGGCAAAGTCACTATCAGTGTATCCAATTAGGTGCTTCCCCTGTCCCTTTCTGTTATACTTTATACCGAACTCTGCAGTTCCCTTTAAATATCTTAGCACACGTTTTGCAGTCATCATGTGTAGCCTCGTAGGTTTCGTCATATACCTACTTAGAAGACACACCACAAACATGATGTCCAGTCTGGTCACAGTGAAGAATAATAAGCTTCATATCAGTTGTTTGTATTGTGTTTCATCCACAAGGACTCCATCTCCCTCAATACTTAGTTTTGTTCCTGGCACAATAGGATTTCTCACCGGATTACTGTCCAACATTCCAAACTTGTCAAGAAGTTCATTTGTGTACTTCCTTTGACAGATGAAATCCCCTTGATCACTTTGGTTGACTTCTACACCCAAAAAATACATCATTTTGCCTAAGTCAGTCATTTCAAACTTAGACTGCATTGATGCCTTAAATTCTTTCACAAGTTTCTCACTGCTACTTGTGAGCATGATATCGTCCACATACAGACTCACAACGAGTACATCAGACTCATGAGCATAGATGAACAAAGTATGTTCATATGGGCACCTGGTGAAGCCTTCACTCAAGAAATAGTTTTCTATTTTGCTAAACCAAGCTCTTGGCGCTTGCTTCAAGCCATATAGAGCTTTCTTGAGCTTATACACTTTATGCTCCTCTCCTTTAACCATGAAACCAGGAGGCTGCACAACAAATACTTCCTCGGAGAGCTCCCCGTGAAGGAAGGCGCTTTTCACGTCAAGCTGATGAATTTCCCATCCATGGTGTCCAACAAGAGCCAATAGTGATCTGATCGTATCCCACTTGGCCACCGGCACGAAGACTTCATTATAATTTATACCGTGTTTTTGAGCATAACCCTTCACCACAAGTCGGGCTTTATACTTGTCCACTTTGCCATGCTCATTGAGTTTGGTTTTATAAACCCACTTCACTCCAATTGAACTAGCTTGTGATGGTAAGAAAACCAACTCCCATGTGTCATTTCTATTGATTGCTTCCATTTCAGCCGCCATGGCTTTTCTCCACTTCTTCTCTTGTTTAGCTTCCTCATAACTGCTTGGATCAACCCCATCTATGGATAGTGAAAACTGCTCACAAAAGTTGCCCATTTCATACTCATCATGCCATGCCGGCCTCCTTCTGACTCTTGGCCCCAGTTCAGCTTGTGGAAGGCTTTCAACAACAGCCTCCTCTTCCTTTTCTATTTCAATCTGTGTGCTTTCAGATGAGGTTGGTTCATTGCCGTCAGCTGCTGCAATTACAATGTTTTGGCCAGTTGCTGCCATTACAGTGTCATGGCCGTGATTTTGGACAGATTCTGCTTCATCCTCAGATTCCCAGAATTCTTCTTCACTACCATCCCATATGAGCTGAATAAACTCAGCAAAACTCTCATTGTTGTCTTGCCATCCTTTGGACTCATCAAAAACAACATCCCTACTCACCATAATCTTCTTAGTTTGAAGATTATATAATCGGTACGCTTTAGATTCTGGTGACACACCTAGGAAAATACACTTAACACTTTTATCATTCAATTTCTTGCGTTGCTGGTCGGCCACATGAGCATAACATAGACTTCCAAAAACTTTGAGATGATCCACCGATGGTGGTGAACCACTCCACAGTTCTTGAGGAGTTTTTTCTGGATTGATCGAAGTTGGACATCTGTTCAGAATGTGAGTGGCCCAAGCTACAGCTTCCGGTCACATTTTGCTTGGCACTTGGCTTTCCTTCAACATACACCTAACCATATTCATAATGGTTCGGTTTCTTCGTTCAGCTACCCCGTTCTGCTGTGGAGTGAAAGTTGTCGTCAATTGCCTTTTGATACCAACCTTGTCGCAAAACTCTTTGAATTCTGTAGACAGAAATTCGCCTCCTCTACCAGTTCTTAAGCAAGCTATCTCAGTTCCTGACTCCTTCTCAATAAACACCTTGAATTTCTGAAACACCTCGAAGGCCTTAGATTTTTCTACAAGGAAATAAGTCCATAGTTTCCTGCTGTAGTCATCTATCAGGGTAAAGAGATACTTCTTGCCGCCGTTAGAGTCAGGTGTAATAGGACCGCACAATTCTGCGTGAATCAGTTGTAACCTCTCTGTAGCCTGCCACGAGCTCTTCTGTGCAAACGATTTTCTATGATGCTTCCCCATAAGACATATTGAGCATACATCAGAGGCGCTACTTCCTTTCAACTGCAGCAAGCCTTGAACCATTGATTTCTGCTGGAGCTTTCTTAAACTTTGGTAATTCAGATGCCCAAATCGTCTGTGCCAGAGCTCGAGATTCTCCTTTTCAGCTTTTGACACCATCAAGCATTGCCCTTGCTCAGCTACTTTACTTCCTAAAGATATGGCTTGAAGCACAAACATCCTGTTTGCCTTCATCGACATCGTAAACAACAAGCCTTTGTTCTCATGGAATACTTTGCAAGTTCCCTGTTTGATCAGAAATATTAGAGCCTTCTCCTGCATTTGCCCTATGCTAAATAGATT
Source organism: Lathyrus oleraceus (assembly GCF_024323335.1). Taxonomy (NCBI): domain Eukaryota; kingdom Viridiplantae; phylum Streptophyta; class Magnoliopsida; order Fabales; family Fabaceae; genus Lathyrus; species Lathyrus oleraceus. The sequence continues at coordinate 391,075,706 of NC_066580.1, forward strand.
ATTCTGTAGTCCTGGAACATAGTAGACATCTTGGATAACAGCAACAATACTATCAATTTTCACCTTTATGGTTCCTTTGCCGAGAACCTCCAACTTCATGCCATTGCCTAACTTGACATTGCAACTAAAAGAATCGTCAAGTTGCGTAAACCAATGTTTTCTGCCCGTCATATGGTTGCTACAACCTGAGTCTAAGAACCACAAAGCATCATGTTGCTCATCGTTTTCCATAGCCATCAACAACATTTCTTCATTGAACTCACTTGTGTAATGTGCTTGAGGGGACCACTCAGGACACTCGTTCCTATAATGGCCTAATTTGTGGCAATGAAAGCATTCAACTGTTTCCTTGCTTCTTGAAGCACTACGTCCTCTGCCTCTTCCTTGATAATTACCACGACCTCTGCTTCTTCCTCTACCGTACTCAACTCCAACCCTTAGAGCCTGATCATATGTGACAGTTTTCCTGACCAGCTTCTGTTCGTGCACCAGCAAAGAGCTTTGTAGCTCATCAACAATCAATTCATCCAGATCCTTATACTCTTCTATCGAACACACCACATAATTAAATTTGTTCATCAGAGTCCTAAGTATTTTCTCAACAATCTTCACATCTTCAACCGTTTCTCCACAATTTCTCATAGAAACAATCATGACTCTGCCAAAGTAGTTGTTAATCGTCTCTCCTTCCTTCATCTCCAACACCTCAAACTCTCTCCTTAAAGCCTGAAGTTGAGCTCTCTTAACCCTGGCACTGCCTTGAAATTTGGTTTTCATGGATTCCCAAAGTTCCTTGGCAGTTCCCTTCTTTGTGATTGTCTTAAGGACAGTTTTATCTATGCTACTAAATAGATAATTCTTAGCCTTAAAATCTTTTAGCTTCATTTCCTCCAAAGCTTTAGTTTGTTCTGCGGTTGGTGTTGTTTCTGTGGCTGATTCTGTCAAGTCCTCTTTCACTATCGTCCAATACTCCTTGGAACGCAGCAAGTTCTCCATCAAGAGACTCCGGTGATCATAGTCTCCATCAAAGATCGGAATGCAAGCCTTCGCGAAATTCGCATCACCCATTCTAAATTCTTTTGGAACACACTTACTCTCTCTCTCTCTCTCTCTCTCTCTCTCTCTCTCTCTCTCTTCTCTCTCTCTCCTATACTCTCTCTCTCTCTCCTCTCTCTCTCTCTCGTCTCTCTCTCATCTCTCTCTCTCCTCTCTCTCTCTCTCCTCTCTCTCTCTCCTCTCTCTCTCTCTCTCTCTCTCTCTCTCTCTCTCTCTCTCTCTCTCTCTCTCTCTCTGTGTGTGTGTGTGTGTGTGTGTGTGTGTGTTTACCCTACCTAGAGATCCTCCCTTGAATACTCTCTTTGTGTTTCCCTTCCCAATCACCACCAGATTGTTGTCAGTTTTTGTATAACCGCTCTGATACCATTTGTCAAAAAGAATTGTTGAGTCCAAAAACTGTATTCATTTATTAATTCAAATGTAGCAATATATACTACACCAATTACTTTCCTCCTAAATACTTAGTCCTCAATGCTACTAACGTGCTAACAACTTTGACATAGCAAATACACTAACTGACAGTAAAACAATTAAAAACCAGGACTGACTCAACATAATTTATAAATAAATAAATAAATATAAATCTAACAAATATGACATTGAAGAATAAAATACTTGAACTGAAGAATAAAATACTTGAACTTGCATATTTTCATATACAATTTTGGTAAATTCTTATTTATTCATTAAAATAAATTGGGTATTGTTATTCATTTGAGTTGTTAAAAGTTGAATGGTCATTGTCTATCCTACATCCTACTTGTTAATGTTATTAAAAACTTGTGTGTTTTTATATTTTGTCATTTATTTTATATAATTGTAATACAACCTCTTTTGAATTGACTCTTCTTTAACACCATTAATCTAAACTTACTTTTTCGAAGAATAAATCAGGTTTTCAATGAACCTATTTTCTCTTGCATCCATCCATAATTCTATAGCTCATAAGTTCACCTGCAGTTGATCACCATTACCGTTGCATTAACAATCAAATATTTGTGGTTTATTTCGAATATTTTGTTTGCATTTAAATTAAGAAATATTTTATTCTTTTAATATTAATTATATGAAGATACTTATCATGGACGACACCTATCGGAAACAAAGAGCAAGGGACGGGGATCTCAATACGAAGTTCTTACATTTATTTGCTATGGCTAGAAAGAAATTCCAAAAGATTGACATGCTCATGCAGGAAGGTGGTAATGAAGTGCGTGATCAAGTCGGGTTGTGTGATATTGCAAAAAACTATTTTGAAGAACTATTTGCAGCCAAAAGCAGTGAACATGACCTTGTGCTTAACCTTATCCAGCCTAGGATTTCTACTGAAGATAACAACATACTGTTAGTGTCTTTGGTTAAGGAAGAGTTCCACGCAACTTTACTCGAGATTCATCCTGATAAATCTCCGGGTCTAGATGGTTTTAATCCGACTTTCTATTAGAAATTTTGGGATTTGCGTGGTAATGATATTTTGGAGGCAGTCGCGGTTTGGTTGGAGAGAGGCTTCTTTCTAGCATCGCTTAATAATACTAATATTTGTTTGATTCCTAAGCGTGCTAATCCCCACGACATGAAGGATTTCCGGCCTATTTCCTTATGCAATGTGGTGTACAAATTAGTGTCTAAAGTGCTTGCTAATAGATTGAAGATCCTGTTGGATAAATGTGTGGCGGAGGAACAACCGGCTTTTGTGGAGGGTCGATCTATCCTTGATAATGCGATGATTGCTATTGAGGTCATACACGCCCTTAAGCGAAGGAACAAAGAAAGCAAGACTCATATAGGTCTCAAGGTAGATATTAGTAAAGCTTATGATAGAGTGGACTAAGGTTTTTTTGAGAGGTATGCTCTTAAGGATGGGTTTTGATGAAAGGTGGATTCATTGGATCATGATGTGTGTTACTTCGATGCACTATATTATTCTTGTCGGTTCAGATAGAGTAGGACCAATTGAGCCAGGATGAGGTCTGAGGCAAGGGGATCCACTATCTCCTTACCTCTTTATTCTTATTTCATATGGCCGTTCAACTCTTATTAAGGGAGCAGTGACACATGGTGATATTCATGGGATCCAAATCTGCAGAGGAGCACCTAGTGTGTCCCACCTTCTTTTTGCTGACGATTGTTTTTTATTTTGCAGGGTCAACCTTACCAAAGTAAGAAATCTTATGAAGTTAATCAATACTTATGCAGAGGCTTCAAGACAGGAGATTAATATGACTAAATCTGAAGTTTTTTAGAAGTAACATAAGTATTCCGGCAAAAGGGGACCTCGCTAACATTATGAGAGTTTGTCATTGTCATACCCCAAAATTTGCCCTACCTTGTTCATCCTTTCATTCGATCATTGACTTGGGAATCATCTGTATATATTCATGCTTCATTCATGTGCATCATTCATCCATTAATACTTAATAGTTGATCATTATAAATTCAAAACTCTTGGCTTGCAAAGCTAGGGTTTTTGTGTGGATCAAACCTTAAAGGTATGGCTTGGCTATTCATCTGATCATAGGAGATGTGAAACCCTATTTGTTTGGTCTTTGAAGCATGGATTCAATGATATTTCATCATGACACTCCTCAGGGCTTTCAAACCATAGTTTCTTTATCATATGGTTATAGGACCTCATGGATGTTCTATGGGCCTTGTCTTGGCTATCAAAACCCTAATGGAGGGCTCATTCACTGAAGATTTGCTTGTGAAACATCTTGATTCATTCAAAGGCCTTGTTTGAGGGGTATGCCCCATTGAAACCCTAATCAGGGATGGTATCGTCCTAATGTGCCTTGTGACTTAACTTTTCATTTGGTGACAAGGGGAACCCTAATTTCTTGATCTTGGGTTCAAGAGGCTTCATTATGGCATACATCAGGTCATCAAAACCCTAATGTGGTCTCATTTTCATTGATGGTCTTCTAACCCTAGTTATATGTTTGGTGTGCTTCACTCAACCTCTCATTCATAGTGTTTCCTTGGTTTTGATTCCATTCATCTGTGCTTGAATCTATTAGTTCTAGCCCACGTTCTTGGCCTCATAAACTTCATCTACTTCCATTCATCAATTTGATCTTTGTCATGCCATCATTTCTTGGTCCATAAATCTTTATTTAGGCCCTAGTTCATTGTGCCTTTTGGTCTTGCTAAGGTTCTCGGTTCTTTCTTTCATGTGTCATTGGTGGATCTTTGGTTTGATTTTAGTCATTTCAAACATGTCCAAATATATTCATACTTAAGTCCGTTTCATTACAAGTCATGTTCATTCAAGTTCAAATTCAAATCCATTTCAAGTGACATGTTCATGAACAACATCAATTCATTCAAATAACCAATTCCACTCATTATCATCCATAAAATGATCATAGCATACATAAAATGCAAAAAATATATATGTTGACCAAATTTTGACCTTGGTCAACAATTGACTTTTTTGTCAACTTTAGCCAAAGTCAATTCAACCCTTTTGCACCCTAAACTCCTAAATTTTGTCATCCTAGTTCTAATCCCATTTTCCAAGTCCATTTGATCTTGATTTGGCCATTGGTACATGATTTTCAACCTTGATTCCATCATGTCATGAACTTAGCCAAACTTGAGCAAGCCACAAACCTAGCAAAACAAAACCATGTTGCAGCACTTTAAGCCATATCACATGAAGTCATACCAAAGTCATAACTTCTGCAATGTTAATAAACCAACCTGCAGAATAAAAATCAAGTCAAAACACTCTAAACCAATGCACATGAGCCAATGGACAAACTGCAATGAACTTGCAGATCTGCTACCACCATGAGCATCCAATGCAGTCCATCAAGAGCAAGGGGTACCATCAACACACTAGCCATGCTGCAAAATCACAAGTCAGAACCTCCTGAACATAATATCATGCCTGCTTCAGAATCATGAACCAAGGTTAAACCACAAGCTTCAAGAACCCTGCAGAATCCATAACAAAACACAAACTATGAGCAATGCATACATGGAGTCATGACTACCTGTTGCAAGGCATTCATACCAATTATACATAAACCAATCAACAAATCCAAGCAAGGTCAAGGTGCATTGAAGCTAAGCTAAAGCTGAATATCAAAACATCTCAAGTCTAGAATCATAACAAAATTGCCAACTTAACCTGTCAAAGCATCATGACATGAAGCTACTGAACATAACACTCACAAGACCACAATTGTCATAACATAATTTCTAACAATTACAACAGGCTTGCCTTAAATGCATAAATAATGAAAATAATCAGTCAGCATAATGACTCAGCTTCATAGCACATAATAGAGCATTTAACTAATAATAACATTCAACTAGTTTTAAGTTTTCTTTAACTGGATTCAAACCAACAGTTAGCATTCAACTAAACTTTTAACTAACCTTTTCTAACTGAACTAACATGAGTTTCTAACAGAGGCCATTTGATTCAAAACTAACATAATTTCGAACTCATTTCAAAATTAACCAACCAGATGTCATAACAACTTTCAAGGTCATAACTAACTGACTCAGTGGGTGACTCATTGAGTCCAATCCAACTAACACCTAGCCAACTTAACTGATTCCTAACCCCATCCAATCCTACATTTGATACGAAATACATCCTATATATTGAGTTCTTTACCATCATTCAAGAGACCAATCATTACTCTAAAACTTTTCTCAGAATATCTCTGCCATTTCTTTGCATTTCCCCTCACTCAAAGCTCATCTTCAGCAGCCATTGAAGCCTCAACGTGCTCGAGCTAGACACCCTCACCAATATCACTCTCTCTCTCTCTCTCTCTCTCTGTCTCTCTCTCTCTCTCTTTCTCTCTCTTTGTTTCACTCACGCGTTTCAAAAAAAGTTCTTTAGAAGAAGAAGAAGAATCAAGAAGAGGAAAGAGATTCAAAGCACCATACTTGAACTCCGGCATCTGCTCAGGTGAGTTGCTCCCCTTTTTCTTTGTCATTTCACTTCATGCTTGTTACCATAGCATAGATGAGGTTTAAGGGAATCAAAGTCATAACCTCTAGGGCTTTGATTCCGGGACCTGAGAGTTTAATCTTGGATTCAAAGGATTAGGGTTTGTCATTACTTTACTTCGATTCAGACTTTTGAGGAGGAATTAGGCTATTTCATTATGATATTCGGAATCAGGACAAAGGATTGAAGGAGATGTTGTGATTGTCTTGGAGATTAGGGATCCGCCGAAGTCAGAGGCGACCTCTGGCGTGGCGGAATATGGCGGGGCTCAGATGGAGGGAAGAAGGGTACATAGGATTTGTTTGAATATGTGGGAACACATGAAAAACGGGGTGGTTAATGGACTGGAATTATAACAACTCATCCTTCATACACTTTAGCCTTGCATTGGTTTGAATATTGGGCTTTTGGGCCAAAGGTTGCTCTCTGCACCCTCAGATTCGACTGCACCCCTAAGTCCACCATCAACCAGAGTGGGCCTGGGCAACATGAGCCCAAGTGTGCCTTACTGCCTGCACACCCAGTTCAGGGCCTTACCCCCTTTCAGGCCCATTTCATTTTGTTTTTATTATTTGTTTTGATTAATTGTTTTTTGCCATGATTAATTCTTGTTAATTAGGGTAATTAGGAATTAACAATTAGGATTAGCTTGATTAAAATGTTAGAATTTAAATAGGAAATAGATTAGGATTTTAAATATTAGAATTTATTGTTTTAAATAGTTAAAATGATTGTTTTTAATTAGTTTTAAATTCTAGGATTAATTCCTTAATTGTTTTCTATGAACTTGACCATTTTAATCCTAGTGCTTTAGTAGTGAAATTCATGTTCCCTTAGATTAGGATTTGGGATTTAGATTAATTAGCCATTTTAATCAAATTAATTTTCATGTGATAGTTGGTAAGTGAGGATTAATTTGACCTTAACCTTTGCATGATCCCTTACTTGTACAAATTTTTAATCTTAAATTAGGTTAAGCATAGATTTCCAGTTAATTCAAACCCTTTGATTTAAGTTGATCAAAATAAATTTTGATTCATGTATAATCCCACAGTCTAGTCAAGTGATCGAAAATCCCTTGATTACTTGATAAGACTATTTCTGTAAAGCTGTGGATCTCAAGGCCTAAAGTCCAAACTTTCATACAAGGCATCCCAAGAAAATCAATCAGTGGATTATACAAGGCATATCAAAGGTGTTTCTTCAAAAGCTTTTCAATCAAGATCAAATTGTGTGACATGAACCTTAAGATAGGGAATGAATGAGAGTGGAAAATTCCATTAACTCATTCTAAATATCTTTAGGTACGAGATGAATGACCAAGTTGCTCATCATATTCGCCTCTATTCATAAGCTTTAGCACAATTCAAATCATATGATTGTCAAGTCTCTCCCTTCAAAGCAACAATGCAATAATCAGAGGTCTTTATCAACAACTTATCAATCATGATTTAAGTTGTACGCCATGAGCCTTAAGTAACAAAGAATGACGAGAGTGGAGAATTCATATCCTTGTCTAAGGTATCCTTTGGTATGGGACGAATAACTCAGTTGTTCAAGGTATTCTCCTTTATTCATAGACTTTTATGCAATTCGAATTGAATGATTGATAAGGTCTTCATCATCACAAGTAACAATAAGGATTTTTCTTCAACAACTTGAAAGTTATGATAAGAATCACATGCCATGAGCCTTAAGTATTAAAGAATGAATGAGAGTGGAGAATTCTATTAACTCATTCTGAATATATTCTGGTACGGAATGAATGACCCAGTTTCTCATCCTATTCACCTTTACTCATAAATTTTAGTGTGGTTCATATCCAATGATTGTTAAGTCTTCTTCATCTTCCATAATCATATCATATTTCTTGCCTCAGTCTCTTGTTGTCAGTCGTAGTAGGCTGAACTACGAAAGCTCTGAATTTCTCATTGCATAGTGAGAATACATAGGTACGAGGATTCAGATTCTCTGCGAGCTACCCTATTTATTAATCCTACTTTATTTATTATTTCTCCATTCATCAATCGATACCATCTTTTGAGATCAAATATCATTTTTACTTGGATTCCATGCACATCCTTTTAAGACGATATATTAGTAGTCCACCTTGTGAACCAAGAGATGTTTGGCTACGAAACCAAACACTGTATTCCCTCTTTTTGGCTAAGACAATGTTTAATCTTTGGTTTATAGTTTATTCCTTCATGGAACCAATATACCATTCTTCTTTTATTTCAAATTGTTTGTTTCCTACAGTGATACATTATTCCCTGTACCAAATAACACTACAACCAACCCTTGAACTTGCGTTTGCCTTATCAGTCCCTGTTGCTTAGGTAAGCACCTCTCTCTCTGTTTTCACTGCAATTAACCCTTGAAAATTGTGTTTGGCTTATTAGTCCTTGTTGCTTAGGAAAACACCTTTTTGTTTCCACCATTCTGTTGGTACAAGTTATATTTTTCATCACTGTCAATCTTCTCCTTTGTTCTCGTGGTTCCACGAACTATGGATGCTCTGACTTTCTCATTGTACAATGAGAATACGTAAGAACAATACTTCAAACCCTTGGCAAGCACAATTCTAATTATTATTCTTCCTTAGGGAACCATTCACATCTTTCACGAGCCATCATCTACCTTTAATGATTGAACCATTTGCTTCATGTGATATATTGTTCTCTTTGAGCCAAATACACTATCTCTTTGAGCTCCATCTTGTGTCATCTTATGAACCAAGAGCTATTTGTATTATGAAATAAAACACTTAATTTTATTTGTTTTCGACCATACCATATATAGTGGCAAATGCTTCCGGCTACCCACATATTTGCTAACGCTAGTTTTACTCTTGGGTTCATATTTCATCTCGTTTTGGAGTTCAGATCATTTAATCCTTTGGTTTAGATCATACTTGTTATTACAACTTATTTTCATCTCCTACTACTAGTTCCATGAACTATGAAGCTTTTAATTCCTTATTGCACTATAAGGATACATAGGCATAAGGGCTCTAATCCTCTTCGAGCACTCTATATATTCTTTCCTTTCCCTTATCCTTTCACAAGTAATCCTTTAGATATAACAATCATTCGAGCAAGAACGATCAAAACGGTTCCCGTTGAGTACAACAAATGTTAGGGGTACTAATACCTCCCCCCTGCATAACCGACTTCCTTACCCAAATTCTCTTTTCTCGGATTTTATCGATGTTTTCCCTTTCCTTCGGGAATAAATAAAGTTTGACGGTGATTCTATTATATGTTCGAGTGTGTGATGCGTTCGGGTATATTTCTGTTAGCTTCAATCATGGGTTGGGAACCAAAAAGTATTTAGGTTTACCCTCAATGGTTGTAAGGAGTAAGAATGTTACTTTATCTTTTATCAAGGATCATATCTGGAATAAAATTAATTCATGGAGAGGTTGATCGTTGTCTAAAGCAAGGAAAGAAGTCATGATAAAATCGATCATTCAAGCAATTCCTTCTTATATTATGAGTATCTTTATCCTACCAGATGCAATGTGTAATGAAATTGAGAAGATGTTGAACTCTTTCTTGTGAGGAGGAGGTAGTAATAACAGTGGAATTCGTTGGATGTCATGGGAGAAGCTTACTTATTCTAAGAAGGAATGCGAATTGGAACCTATTGACTTTAAAGCCTTCAAAGCCTTCAACATGTCTATGGTAGCTAAACAAGGTTGGAACCTATTGACTAAACCCCATGCTCTTGTTTCTAGAATCTTCAAATCTAGGTAATACTCTAGAACCTCATTCTTTTATGCTAATATTAGGTATAATCCCATGCTCTTATGTGGCAGAGTATTTGGAAGGCGAGGGAAGTTTTGTCTTTAGGTTGTAGGTGGAGTATTAGAGATGAGAGTCACATTATGGCAATGAATGGACCTTGATTCGGAGGATTAGAGATGTTTCCCTAAGGGGTCCCCAAAAGCAAGGTGTGTATGGTATTACTATTAAAAATCTTATGTTGCCTAATGTAAAACGATGGGATATAAGGATTGTAAAGGAGTTATTTAACTATGCAGATGTTGAAGATATATTACATGTACCTTTGATGGAAGATGTTAAGGAAGATATAATGGTTTAGAAATAAGAACAAAATGGTATTTATAATGTGCGCTCTCGGTACATATTATGGAGAAACTCGTGTAGGAGGTATGTTAACGGGGGAAGGGAGGAGGATTGATGTAGCCTCTGGAATATTAAAGCTCCACCTGGAGTCAAACATCTTCTGTGGAGAATTTGTAGAGGATGCTTACCGACTCGTGTGAGAATTCGACAACAATATGTCTCGTGTCCGCCAATTTGTCAGCTTTGTGAGAATATTCTTGAAGATGATTGACATTTGTTATAGTGAGACTTCCCAGTGTTGGAGGGCAGCAGGTTTGTCCAATCTTATAGATCCTCGCTTACATTCTTTGATGATGTTAAGTCTATTATCATTGATATTTGTAGTAAGGGGGATAAGAAGGATACTGGTATATTTGTTGTTATGATAGATGAGATATGGAAAATTTGAAATTATCTTATTTGGAATAATGAGGTAGAGGAAGCCCCATAGGCTTGGTTGGTTAGCTTTTCATAAGTGGCAGGAATGGTTTATGGCTCAACATCCTCACGGTAACAAAAGTGGCCAGCAATATCCTACGACTTAGAATCCATCAATTGTAGGGTGGCTAAAATGCAACATGGGTGTGACTTTTAATAGACATTGGGGAACTACTAACAAAGGTTGGTGTGTACGGGATAATCTTGGGAATTTCATTGGTGCAGGTGTGGTTTGGGATCCAGGTACTCCCTCTGTCATTAAGGTTGAAGCTTTATCCCTCAAAGAGTCTATTCAGTCAGTTGTTGACTTGCATCTGGAAAATGTCATCTTTAAAAGTGACTCCCAAAGACTAGTCTAAGTTATCCAATCCAATCACATTGGTGGATCCGAGTTCCATTACATTATTAGATCTATTAAATGTTTATTACATATTAATCACAACTTTGAGATGAAGTTTGTAAAGCGTCAAGCGAATTTGGTTGTCCGCTCTCTTGTTAGGGCGGCCAATTCTTGGTCTAGGCATAAAGTATTTAATTCGATTCCTCCTTATATAGAACAATATTTGATTAATGAAATGTAATGAGTTTGCTTTGGTAAAAAAATAGTGTGACTGACATTTTAAACCTCTAAATTTTTTTTCTTCCAAAGCATTAATAATAAGTTGCAAGTATTCAAACTTATGCCACCACTGTCACATTATAAATGTAAAATAAAGTTATTTCACACACTTAAAAGAAAATATCATAGACTAAAAGAAAAAATACACAGTAAAAAAACACTTAATTATTCTTAGTAAGTGTCAAGACATCACTAATTGAATATCAAGTTGTACAATTAAACTTATACTTTGTTTTGACAAAAAAAAAGTTTGTATGTTTTTAAAAATATGTTATATAACCATTATTCATGACTTTATAGCTAATTTAAAAGTTTATAGTTTTTTTTATAAATTAATTGAAATAATTTAGAGCTTATTATTTTATATTTAAATTTTCTCCTATTATTTTAATTCAAATACAAAATTTTATTTCGTTCTATATTTATCATGTATCAGAACTAGAATTACATGTGAGTTGCGATATCGTTGAACTCCTGATGTGGTGTTGCAAGCCTCTGATGCAGTGGAACACATAATAAAGAAAAAAAATTATATTTAAAAATAAGAATTTTGTGTCTCAAATGAAGATAATTATTAATTAAAATAAAAATAGACATTTTTCTAATTGTGGCCCATGAGAAAAAAAAAAAGAATTTTGTTTCTCAAATAAAGACAATTGTTAATTAAGTTTCCTAATTAGAAATGAATTAGAATTAATACAAAATTAGGGTTACATTTTTATCAACTTTTCTCTTTTCCTTTTCTTTGTTTGTTTCTTCATGATTGCATGGTTCTTAATGTACATATTTTGACTTAGTTCTTTGCATGAATCCCATGTGTCTTGATTCAATTAATTGATAGGACTTACTTTGATCAATTAATTATATTAAAGACTTTAGGAATTTTTAATCACTCATTTGATCAATAATTACATGCTCCCTTATGTTCTTTTATTCAATTAGGTGATCGAAAGTCCCTTGATCATTTAATTTGAATTAGAAACTTTAGAACTTGCACTACACATGACCCCTTTGGTCAAAAATAATCATATTCCATTCCAAACCCCTAGAAATAGGTGACCATCAAAGCATGACAACATCAATCTTCACTCCCTATTCTTTGGTATCATATCACTCTCTTTCGACCATAGTTCTCTCTTTAATACTTAAATATTTTTGCAAATAAACTTGATCCAACGTCAAGTATAAACCATAAAATACTTAACAAAAATACGATGAGAATTGTACGCCACGGGCCATAAGAAATGGAGAAGAATGAGAAGGAGAATTTGTATCCTTGTTCTGAATACCTTTGGATACGGGACATATGACCCAGTTGTTCAAAATATTCACCTCCATTCATAGACTTTAGTGCAATTCAAATCAAGACAATTCTCAACATCCATCTTAGGACTAAAATCAATTACAACCAACATCAAATATCATTTCATATCCTTTCTTTCTCAATTTCATTGGCTTAATCACCATCCTTTGGTTAAAATAGCCCCCTTTGGTTTAAACACCACTTTCATTTCCTTTTTGATTTAAACACCAGTTTCATTTTCTCTTTGGTTTAAACACCACTTTCATTTCCTTTTTTATTTAAACACCATTTTTATTCTCTCTTTGGGTTAATCACCATCATTTGGTTAAAATATCCCTCTTTAGTTTAAACACCGCTTTCATTTCCTTTTTGGTTTAAATACCACTTTCATATTTTCTTTGCTTTAAACACCACTTTTCGTTGGGTTAATCACCAACTTATGTTTAAAACACCTTTCTCTTTGGTTTAAACACCACTTTTATTTTCTCTTTGGTTTAAACACCACTTTCATTTCCTCTTTGGTTTAAACATCACTTTTATTTTCTCTTTGGGTTAATCAACATCCTTTGGTTAAAATACCTCTCTTTGGTTTAAACATCACTTTCATTTTCTTTTTGGTTTAAACACCACTTTCATTTCCCCTTTGGTTTAAACACCACTTTCATTTCCTTTTTGGTTTAAACACCACTTTTATTTCCTCTTTGGTTTAAGCACCACTTTTATTTGCTCTTTGGTTTAAACACCACTTTTATTTCTTCTTTGGTTTAATCACCACTTTTATTTCCTACTCTTCGTTATGACACCACTTTCAATTCTGTCATTGGTTATGATACCAATTTTAATTCTTGTTCTTGGTTCAGACACCACCTTTACAATTCCTTCATGTCAAACAACAATTTATTTTTCATAAAAGAACTGTTATAATCCATTCCTTAGTGGTCAAACTGACAACTTGGAGTATCCGAACCAAGATTAAACAACTAATGTCAAAGTACTTATACGATATGATTATAACGTTGTTCCCTAAAATCAATAAACAAATACTCATTTTCTAACCTACGAAGCTTTGATTTTCTCATTGCACCATAAGAATTCGTAGGCACAAGGTTTCAAAATCTTGGCGAACAGATTAATTAAAAACTTATTTTTCCCCTTAATTAAAATTAATCGTAAGTAATATTTAGATAATATGCATAAAGAACAATCAAAATGGTTCCCGTTGAATACAAAGGATATGAGGGGTGATCATACATTCTCATTGCATAATCGACTTCCTTACCCCTTTTCTCTTCCCTTTGAGTTTTGTTGATATTTTCCCTTTCTCTTAGAATAAATAAAATTCAAGGAGACTTTATTGTATTTCGAGCATGTGATGCGCTCAGGTATTTTTCGCGGTGCGACACATATGTAATTTCTATTCTACTCTAATGATATATAACATGGCGATAATCTTTGGACAAGTTTTCTCTTGCAAAAAATATACTGGTTATTCATGATATATTAGTTATGTATGAACTTATGGGTGAGTCCGGATAAGCATCTTTGGGTACACCCTATTTTAATTGTAAAACAACAAACTAGTGGATTTTATGGATATGAGTCTCCTTAAACACCCTTATTTTGTAAAAGATAGGGTGTGTTCGGATATGCATATCCTGTTAGACGAAGGCGACTTATCTAGAGGGAGGGTGAGTAGATCCCAATTTAAAAAACTTTACAAAAATTGTTTTGAAAATTTTAACGGTTAGTAGAAGTGACCATGATCAAATCGTCTAAATCGAACCGCTATCAAGAAGCTCAGATATGCGTATATGAAAACTAAATGACGATAATGATAGACAAATCAATCAATATGTTTAAAAAAATAATCGTTTAAATGATATAGATAAAGGTGGAGGATATTTTCAATGAAAAAATACACAAAAACATAATTTCGGTAAATTATCGAACAACTTATATGCAATCAATTTCGCTTAGAATTTTCTATGGATTTGTTTATTTGGAAAAAAAACTACAATATAATGAATTGTAATCAACACAACAAAATTGTTTTCAAAATGTTATCAACAAAAGTTTAACCAAACATATTGATCGCACAATCTATGTACTCAACAATTTGCAAATAAAAATTAAAAGATAGATATATATGTATATATATATATATATATATATATATATATATATATATATATATATATATAATATATATATATATATATATATATATATATATATATATATATATATATATATATATATATATATATATATATATATATAGAGAGAGAGAGAGAGAGAGAGAGAGAGAGAGAGAGAGAGAGAGAGAGAGAGAGAGAGAGAGAGAGAGAGAGAGAGAGAGAGAGAGAGAGAGAGAGAGAGAGAGAGAGAGAGAGAGAGAGAGAGGATTTGTTTAGGAAGTTCACCAATTGTCCTCGCTATGGATACGTCTGCCCCCAATTTCAAGTGGGATTGAGATATCAATCTTACTTTGCAAAATATTTTTTACAAGAGAAAAGTAGCAATCCAACCCTACAACCCCTTTGTTTGATGTTGATCCTAACTTGTTCTCTTCCTTTGACTGAGCTTGAACAGGTCACCCAACAATACTGATTTGACATCGTCTCACACTACTCCTTTGCAAGAAACCCCATTCTTTAAAGCTTTCATTCGACCGAATCCAAATTACAAATTGTTGTCACCCAAGATTTACCAATATGATCCTCCGGTTACCGTTACTCATTCGATTGAACCCACCGTTCTTCGAAGCTTTCACTCGGCTGAATTCAACTTGCGTAATATTGTCCAAAAACTTCAAATCACCAATTGATATTGAAGGAAAATCCCAACTTGGTTTTATTATTTGAAACCTCCAGAGATTCTTAATCTAATTTACAATCCAACAACTTAAATTGGACGTTATCAACTCTGATTCTAGATGGCACATAAACAAAAAAGGATTATGTGTAATTTATGTATTTGTATGAATAAAATATAGGTTGCAGATGAAGAGAACTCTTTGTATGTTCTTGGTTTTGTATGGTTCAAATGATGCGCGTATAAGGTATATATATGTGTGCAAGTTGGAAGAAAAAGGAATGCAAAAGATTTGTAAAAATCATGAAGTTTTGGAAAAATGCATCCTAGGTGTCGACCTATGTAAGTCATGTACCGATACATTCGAAGAATGTGTCGACTTGTATAGGTAATGTGGCGACTTATAAAAGAAATGTTTCTACTATGTGTCGATCTGAAACCCCTCCACAGTCGACATGTCAAACAGACGCTACAGGCTTTAAAACTCATCAACATGTGTTGACTCATACCTTGCATATGTCGACTCATAGAATAAATTTTTCTTCTATGTGTCGACATGTATGCTACATGTGTCAACACATAAGCTCGTGTCTTGCATAAAAACACATTTTTCCATGTAGAATCATTTCTAACCTTTTCTAAATCATTTCCAAAATGTTTTTATGTTTCCTAATGCTAAGATGCACATTAAGACACATAGGATACCATCCAATATATATATATATATATATATATATATATATATATATATATATATATATATATATATATATATATATATATATATATATATATATATATATATATATATATATATATATATATATATATATATATATATATATATATATATATATATATATATATATATATATATATATATATATATATATATATATATATATATATATATAAACGCTAAAATATCTTAGTTTTGACATCATACAAAATACATATAACAGAAAGTTGCACTCACATACTCCCCCTTTTCATGATGACAAAACATGAGACAACGTGTTTCATGTCTTCAGGAAGGCTCTCCCTGAATGTATGCATCCTAACTTTATCTTGCAGATGCTTCTCTCCATTTGAGAATATCAAAAACAGACAAAGCAAACCAAGAGAAGTATCTTATATCACACATATACTAATATAACACACAAATGAGTTTTCAAAGATAAAATCATCAATAAAACATCATTCAATATAATGATGTAAATATTGAAAATGCCTAAACATAAGTAAAAGCAATTTAAGCAACAATATAACATAGTTGCAACAAATCATACCAAATAACATATACAATAAACATGAAATATGAAGGATAAAATGCAATAAAAAACTCTTGAGTTGCTTCAAAAGCGACAGGTTTACGTGACATATACTTTTGGTGCTCCCGAATGCTGCACACACATGTGATATAGCAAGGCGATTATTTATATCTATCACCACTCAAACCAAAAACAAAAATGTTATCATAACAATGACACACTACAAGAATTTTGATGACATTATAACATGTTCAATCATATTTCATGCCGAAATTGATAAACAACAACCTCACATATATCATGTAAGAACTAATAATAGATAACATGCTTATGCACAAAGAACATATTTCAAGTATGGAAGAAGAATAACATGAAGTCACTATAAGCATATAAATTGAAATACGTCAATTGAAATTTTTGGAAGTGAACATTCATGAAATATTTCATACATCAAGCAAATCAAGCATTTGAGGCATAGACAACATGCAAAAGTAAAAGGCTTACTTTCAAAGAGAGAAAATAGAACAATATTACCTCGCTTATGAATTGATGAAGGATGCACTTGTATGTAATTGAACTTCCAAGGAAAGTTAGAGCAAAAATATATAAAGTGCATGCAAAAAATCATATTTAGACAAGATTTGGAATATCAAGTATGCTCAATTTCCTTCGAATGTTGAAAAATGGTTCAGTCGCAAGAGGTTTTGTAAAGATATCCGCAAGTTGAGTTTTGCTATCGATATGCTCAAATACAACATCTCCTTTTTCAACATGGTCATGTAGGAAGTGGTAATGTATCTCAATATGTTTAGTGTGAGAATGTAACATCGGATTTTGGTTAAATTAATAACACTAGTGTTGTGCATATAATAGGAATACATTGTAATTTAATATCAAAATCAAGTAGTTGTTGTTTGAGCCACAATATTTGAGTATAATAACTACCGGTTGTGATATATTTCGGCTCGGCAGTTGACAAAGCAACGAAAAACTATTTCTTGCTAATGCCAACTTACTAAGGAGTTTGAAAAGATGTGGTAAGTTTCACTAGTACTTTTCTTATCCGATTTCAACCAGAAAAATCAGAATCGATATGACCAACCAAATTACAATCTCTTCCCTTGGAATACCAAAACCCATACTTAGATGTACCATGAAGGTATCTAAGGATGCACTTTACGACTTTTAAATGTGATTCCTTAGGAGTCGATTGATAACGAGTGCACATACACATGCTAAACATAATGTCTGGCCTAGATGCAGTAAGGTATTAAAGAGATCCAATCATACCTCTATACTTCTTAACATCAACATCCTTACCATTTTCATCTTTTTAAAAGTTTCCATTTATGGGCATTAGAATGTCAATTAATTTTGCATCTTCCATACTAAATTTATTTAGAAATTTGTTGTAATATTTTGTTTGATACACAAACGTCCCTTTGTTAAGTTACTTGATTTGAAGGCCGAGAAAGTAGTTCAACTCCCCCATGAGACTCATCTAAAACTCACTCTGCATTAGCTTGGAAAACTCCTTGACTAATTGCATGTTAGTGGAATCAAAGATGATATCATCAACGTAAAATTGAACTAGAAGAGTATGTTTTCCTTTATGTTTAATGAAAAATGTAGTATCTACCTCCCCTCTAGAGTATCTTTGATCGATTAATAACTTACTAAGTCGCTCATACCAAGCCCTAGGAGCTTGTTTGAGACCAAACAAAGCTCATTTTAGTTTATAAACATGATTATGGTACTCATGATTTTCAAAACTGGGAGGTTGTGAAACATACACTTCCTCATTAATATATCCATTAAGGAAAACACTTTTCACATCCATCTGAAATAACTTGAAATCTTTGGAGCAAGCATAAGCTAGTAAAAGGCGTAAAACCTCGAGGCGAGCAACTGGAGCATAAGTTTCCTCATAATCAATACCCTTCTCTTGGTTATAACCTTGAGCCACTAACCGAGCTTTGTTCATAGTTATCACTCTGTTTTGTCGAGTTTATTTTTAAAAACCCACTCAGTGTCAATAATTTGATGATCTCGCGAATGAGGGACAAGGTCCAATACATCATTTTGTTTAAACTGGTTTAATTCATCTTGCATGGCCATAAGCCAATGCTCATCAAGTAAAGCATCTTTTGTGTTTTTAGGTTCAACTTATGAAACGAATGCAAAGTGATACCAAAAATTACTTATCTTGGAGCATGTTGTCATGTATTTGGTGATGTCTCCAAGTATGTTGTTGATTAGATGATCCTTAGAGGTCCTCCAAGCCAAAGGTAGATCATCCACTACAGTTGGAATTTCAGCCTTTTCCTTTTCACAATCGTTATCTTCTTCTTTCTCAAGTTCCACCATTTTTGGCTGATAAATTCCTTCTTCGGTTTCTTTGAGTATGTCTTACGAAGATACACCTACATCATAAAAAGAAACACCTTTCCCGACATTTCTCAGATATGATTCATCAAAAGTGACATGTACTGACTCTACGATAATAAGTAATATTTTATTATAAACCCTATAAGCTTTGCTCGATTGAGAGTATCCAATGAAGATACGTTCATCGAATTTTATATCTAACTTTCCAAGATTATCCTTTCCATTATTTAAAACAAAGAATTTGCATCCGAAAACATGAAGATGTGATAAATTTGGTTTTCTACCCTTTAGTAGTTCATAAGGAGTTTTGTGTAAAATAGGATGTATTGGTATCCTATTTAAGACATAACATGCCTTGATAATGGCACCTGCCCATAAATACTTAGGTAGATTATCCTCATTGAGCATAGTTCTAGCCAACTCCTCTAAAACACGATTTTTACGCTCAACAACACTATTTTGTTGTGGAGTTCTTGGAGTGGAAAAATTATGCTTAATGCCATGTTTATCACAATAATTCTCAAAGAGATAGTTTTCAAATTCACCTCCATGATCGCTTCGGATAGAAACTATTTTTAAATTCATCTTATTTTGGGATAACCTTGCAAATTATGTGAAAGATGAAAAAGTCTCATCTTTACTATGTAAAAAAATGACCCAGCAAAATCTCGAGAATAATATACTATCATAAAACAATAGTAATTACCACCTATGTTTTTGGTCTTTGAGGGACCAAAGAGATCCATATGGAGAAGCTCAAGAGGTCTCAAAGTTGAAACAATGTTTTTAGATTTAAACGAGACTCTTGTTTGCTTACCCATTTGGCATGCATCACATAAATGGTCTTTTGAAAACTTTATTTTTGGTAGACCGAATATTAAATCTTTTGAAGTCACTTTGTTTAGTAAATCAAAATTGACATGAGCTAGGCGTTGATGCGTGATTTTCGCAAGTGTACGAACGCGTCAGAGTAATATAAAAGATTATCGTATCCACAGAGACCAAGTGTCAAGCTATCGTTATCTATTGTTATGGTGTTTATCAAAGGCAATCAAAATAGGTGTTTTTGTAGTGTGCAATGAAAAGTAAAGTGTTGAATAAAGATTAATTAATAAAGACAGGGTCGAATGTAATTCACGCAATCAATTAATAATCCAAGTACTTGCTAATAGAACTACTTATGGGCAATGTTTCCTACTTTGAAAAGAAATAATTTAACAGGAACTGTCGCTATCGCGTATTCAGAACCGAGTTGTACTCCCTAATCAAACCCTCTTATTGTCACTTATAAAAAGGCACACATTGCGTTAGAGTAGTAAACCTATTTTTAAGAAATATAGTATCTTGACTAAGTTGAAAAGTATTATAACCTGGATTTCTTAACCAAAAGAGGTTCTTACGAACCAGACTCTAAACTTATAAACGCGTCCGAAAATAGTTTTAAAATCTCTTTTCTTCTTAATGTTAAAAACTCCTAATGAACTAAACAAAGCGCTTTCGCTGTTTTTGAAATAGTTAAAAACAATTAAGTTTAAAAATACGTTGGACGACTTTCGATCTTACCCAACGGAATTGAAGTGCGGGAAAACTTAATTTGAAAGTTAAAATAGCCCTTAAGTGTTTCTACGAACAATTGTACGGATTATCGGTTCAATTACGATCCTTACATTCTAGCCTTATAAATTTAGCTAGACATGGTAAAGTAAAAGTGCATTAAAATAAATAAAAGTAGTGCGAGTGCGGAAAGTAAATAAAAGTAGTGCGAGTGCGGAAAGTAAATAATTTAAAGCGAGTGCGAGAAATAAATAAATTAAAAGCGAGTGCGGGAAATAAACAAATTTAAAGCGAGTGCGGGAAATAAACAAATTTAAAGCGAGTGCGGGAAATAAATAAAGTAAAAGCGAGTGCGGGAAATAAATAAAGTAAAGGCGAGTGCGGAAAATAAATAAAGTAAAGGCGGGTGCGGGAAATAAATAAAGTAAAGGCGAGTAATAAAAACCTGCTCCAATCGGAGGGCTGAGTAAATTGCAATGCGGAAAAGAAAATGGCGGCAGGATTAACTTCCTTCCAAAGTGCTCCAAACTCGATTACAGACTCTATCACAGACTTGATTACACAATTGTGGTAACACTCCAATGCGAAGCGATTACCACTATAAAATATTGAATATATGCCTAAGTGAAACAAATTTGCTTCTGAGTTTGCCTCTGTTCTAAGTTTGGATGATTGTAAAAGTGAATTTGCGTCTCTATTTATAGCCAAGTAAAAAGATGGAAATGACTTGGATGCCCTTCACTTGAAAATAGGAGGGAACCGTTTTTCCTCTTGTGGCGCCCGCCACAAGGCCATGGCGCCCGCCATAAGCACAATATGGGGCGCCTTAGTGGAAGTAGTGGGAAAACGTGGGAGTTGATGGAAGTTGAATTTGACACGTCATGGCTTGGTCTGTGGCGCCCGCCATTGGGTAGGCCATAAGTGCAAAATGCTGATTTTTAGGGTTTTTGGCTCTTTTTCGCTCCTTTTCTCGATCGGGGCTCCGATTAAAGTAAAAACCTGAAAACAAAGGAAAACACAGTAATAACACAACAAAATGGCAATAAAACAACTAGAATGCATGTGAAATCGGAGTCGAAAATACGTAAATTTTAGTGTGATCAAACTCTCCCACACTTAAACCTTTGCTTGTCCTCAAGCAAAACATTAAAAAGCTCATAAAATAAAAACTGGTGGAAACGAGTGCTTCAGGTAAAAATTCTAAGTTCAAGTCGGGATGCAGTGATAGGTACTAACTGAGTGAACTAAGGGTATCATGATGACACTAATCCGCAAATACGGACATAAACTTCATTCCTATATTAACCAACCCATATTATCCCACAATACCTAGGCCTGCCTCTTCATCTCTTTTGTGTCCTTTTCATTCAGGCGCAATCACATTAAGCCCGTTATCCGTACATGCTTCATAGTAGAGTGACCTGTTAGTGATTATGATCAGAGCTTGGGGTTTCTGGCACATAAACATGTGTAAACCCTTTTATTGGACCCAACTGTAGTTGTGGGGGATCGGATCGTAATCCGCCCTACCGAGTTCAGTGCCAGATACCTCTGAACCAACTAGCAGTGGGTACTGCTTTTCTTTTTCTTTTTCTTTTTCTTTTTCTTTTTGTAGCAATTTTTTACACTTCTTTGGTTTAAATGACTCTGTGAGGGTCACCTATACCGTAGTTTCCTTTTTGCTTTCTTTTATTTTTCTGTTTTTCTGGATCATTCACTTATTTGCATCGGTCCCTTACGTAGAGGATGCGTAGGCCGGAGCTGACCGCTGAGATAAATTACTGAGGACTTATACGGAAATGATGATTAAGGCCATGGTATATGGGGTTTCGGGAATGATTCCTATATTTACGAAGCTTATGGTGCTAAAACAGATACTGATGTTTCGCAAAGTTCTCCCAAGTCACCGCATCCTTACTTAAAACATGTCCTTAAAACCTGAAAACTTTCGAAATAACACTATTTTCTTTTGCAAAATTTTTTTTTTTTGGTGGGGCTAAAGGTATGGGGAGGTAGGATTGTACTAAAGATCTACTGTATTTGGTGACTCGTCAGACTCATGCATTATATTAAAAAGAAAAATAAACAACTAAAAGGAAATAAGCTATCTAAAAACAGTAAAGAGAAAACGATAAAGGAAAACGAGAAAAGACAATAAAGAAAGGACGATAGAGTCTCCTCCCACACTTAAATCGAACATTGTCCCCAATGTTTCGAAATAAGATAAGGAAGAGTTACCTGGAAACCTATTGCTGACCACTAGTGCCCTCGCCATCCTGAGGTGGACGACGGGATCAGGTATGACGACGGTCTCTCTGATCCATCCTCGCCTGCAGGGCATCCTGAGCGGTCCTCACCTCTCGAAGGTGACCTAAAATGGTACCCTGAGTGTTTTCTATGAGAGCAATGTGTTGCTGGTGGTATTGTTGCAAACCATTCAAATCTTAGTCTCAATGCAAAATATGATAAGATAAAATAAAAATAGAATTAAATAAATGCGAAAAAGTTAAATGAAAGAAAAACCATGGGTTGCCTCCCACACAGCGCTTGTTTAACGTCATTAGCTTGACGATTAGAATTTATACACCTGTAGTAGTAGGGATTGGTGGATCAATCAGGGTGTGGCTCAAGTAGTATGCTGGAATGTCTCCTCCTTCGTAGAGCTTCAGTCTTTAACCATTTACAATGAATGGGCTACAGGTATCGTTCTTGATTTCTACGGCTCCGGATCTCAGAATCTTGGATACTTCGAATGGACCAGTCCATCTTGAACGTAGCTTTCCAGGGAAGAGTCGTAACCTAGTGTTGAAAAGGAGAACAGAATCGCCTATATTGAAGTTTTTCTTTAATATTCTTTTGTCGTGATAGGCTTTTGTCCTCTCTTTATATATTTTTGCATTCTCGTAGGCAGATTGCCTAAATTCTTCTAATTTATGAATGTCTAGGGTACACTTTTCTCCAGCGGCTAGGTAGTCTAAATTCAAAGTTTTAATGGCCCAATAGGCTTTATGCTCTAACTCGAATGGTAAGTGACATGATTTTCCATAAACTAGTTGGTAAGGAGTAGTTCCTATAGGGGTTTTGAAAGCGGTTCTATAGGCCCATAATGCTTCTTGAAGCTTCTGAGACCAGTCTCTCCTAGAAATAAAAACAGTTTTCTCTAGGATTTGTTTTATCTCCCTATTAGATACTTCTACTTGGCCACTAGTTTGTGGGTGGTATGGTGTTGCTACTCTATGCCTAACTCCACATTTTCTTAAAAGTTTATCAAATATTCTCGATATAAAGTGTGATCCTCCATCGCTTATGACTAAACGTGGTGTTCCAAATCTAGGGAATATATAGTTTTTAAATAGTTTGATTACTACCCTAGTGTCGTTTGTGGGTGCAGCTATAACTTCAATCCACTTAGACACATAGTCTACAGCTACTAAGATATACCTATTTCCTAAGGATGGTGGAAAAGGTCCCATGAAGTCTATACCCCATACGTCAAAGAGTTCTACTTCCTGAATGTTTCTTAGAGGCATTTCATCACGTCTTGAAATGTTTCCAGTGCGTTGGCATCTGTCGCATTTGACAATGTAAGCATAGACATCACGCCACATGGTAGGCCAGAATAGGCCAGCTTGAAGAATCTTGGCGTATGTCTTAGAGGTGCTCGCATGTCCACCATAAGGTGCAGAATGACAATGCTCGATAATACTATTTACCTCTTCTTCTGGAACGCAACAGCGAAAAATGCCATCTTTACCCCTTTTGAAAAGGAGCGGTTCGTCCCAATAGAAGTTTCTCACATCGTGGAAGAATTTCTTCTTGCGGTGGTAGTCAAGATCAGGGGGTACTATATCAGCAGCTAGGTAATTAACGAAATCTGCATACCAGGGTACGTTACTTATTGCTAAGGAATTTTGGGGATGCTCATAATGATCTAGGTTATTATCTTCAATGGTTTCTACTTTAGCTATCAGTCTATCATAGGCGAAATCTTCATTTATGGGTACTAGTTCAGGTTTTAGATGTTCTAGCCTAGAAAGGTGATCAGCTACTACATTTTCAGTGCCTTTTTTATCTCTTATGTCTAAATCAAACTCTTGTAGTAATAGAATCCATCGGAGTAACCTGGGTTTGGCATCTTTTTTACTTAATAGGTAACGAATGGCAGCATGATCGGTGTAAACAATAATTTTTGCTCCTACTAGATAAGATCTAAATTTGTCTATAGCGAAAACTACAACGAGTAATTCTTTTTCAGTTGTTGCATAATTAAGCTGGGCAGCATCTAGGGTTCTACTGGCATAATAAATGGCATGTAATTTTTTATCTTTCCTTTGTCCTAGAACGGCTCCAACTGCGTAATCACTAGCATCGCACATTATTTCAAACGGTTCCGACCAATCGGGCGGTTTCATAATGGGTGCAGATACTAATGCTTGTTTTAAAAGATTAAATGCGTCATTACATTTTTCATCAAAAATGAATTCAGCATCTTTCATTAAAAGTCCGGTTAAAGGTTTTGTGATCTTGGAGAAGTCCTTAATAAAACGCCGGTAGAATCCAGCGTGTCCAAGAAAGCTTCGGACTTCTCTGATGGTTTTTGGGGGTTTTAGGTTTTCTATAACTTCTATTTTAGCTTTATCTACCTCTATACCTTTTCCGGAAACTATATGTCCTAAAACTATTCCTTCGGTTACCATGAAATGACATTTTTCCCAATTTAGCACGAGGTTCACCTCCACGCATCTCTCCAGGATTTTCTCAAGGTTAGCAAGACAATTGTGGAAGTCAAATCCGCAAACCGAGAAATCATCCATAAACACTTCCATGGTACCATCTAGGTAATCTGCAAAGATTGACATCATGCAACGTTGGAAAGTAGCTGGAGCATTACAGAGGCCGAACGACATTCGTCTGTAGGCAAAAGTTCCATATGGGCATGTAAAGGTAGTTTTTTCTTGATCTTCGGGGTGAATAGGTATTTGGAAGAATTCAGAGTATCCATCCAGATAGCAGAAGTAAGAGTGTCTGGCTAGACGCTCCAACATCTGGTCAATAAATGGTAAAGGGAAATGGTCCTTCCTAGTTGCTTTATTTAATTTTCTATAATCTATACACATCCACCATCCTCCTTCTAAACGTTTTGCTACATGTTCGCCTTTATCGTTTTGCACGACTGTGATGCCTCCCTTTTTAGGTACTACATGCACAGGGCTCACCCACTTACTATCCGAGATCTGGTAGATTATACCTGCCTCAAGTAACTTAAGAACTTCCTTCTTAACAACATCACTCATTATAGGGTTTATTCTTCTCTGATGTTCCCTAGAGGGTTTTGAATCTTCTTCGAGCGAAATCCGATGCATGCATACGGATGGGCTTATACCTTTCAGGTCAGAGATATTATATCCTAAGGCTGAGGGGTGTCTTCGTAAAACGTCTAAAAGTTGGTTCGTTTCCTCTTGGCTCAAGGTAGCACTAACTATAACTGGACGGTTCATCTTTTCATCGAGGAACTCATATCTCAGGTTCTTAGGCAGTTCCTTAAGTTCTAAGGTTGGTTTCTTAGGGCATGGCATAGGATCTGGGGTAAGGGATAAACATTCGTAAAGGTTATCATCGATGTAAGGTTCTTTAAAGTCATCATCTTCCTTTATGGGGGTTGATGGTAACTTAATTATTTTTATAATTTCTTTTTGTTCTAATTCTCTAACACATTCATCAATGATATCTAAGGCATAACACGAATCTCCCATCACAGGTGCCATAAGAAATTTCGAAAGTATAAATTCTATTTTCTCGTCACCTACCTCAAATGTCAACTTTCCTTTCTTGACATCTATTATGGCTCCTGCAGTCGATAAGAATGGTCTACCTAGAAGAATTGGTATATCGTTGTCCTCTTTGATGTCCATGACAACAAAATCAGTAGGGATAAATAACTGACCTATCCTAATAGGAACATCTTCTAAAATGCCTATCGGATATTTAATAGGTCTATCGGCTAACTGAAGTGACATCTTAGTGGGTTGTAACTCTCCTAAGTTTAATCTCTCACAAACTGCTAGAGGCATTAAGCTCACACTAGCTCCTAAGTCTAGAAAAGCTTTTTCGATGACATGATTACCCAAAAGGCAAGGAATGGAGAAATTTCCAGGATCTTTATCTTTCTTTGCTAATTTGTCCTCGGAAATAGCATTACATTCCAAAGGCTTCGGATCGTCAAGTCTACGTTTGTTGGTAAGGATGTCTTTGAGAAACTTTGCATAAGAAGGTATTTGGGTGATGGTGATCCGCTGTCGCACGCGGATCAAAACGAGTAGATTTTCAAAAATGTAGTTAGCGACAAAATTGACTCGGATTATCGTTCTCACAAGGATTCTTGAATGAATTAACCAATGATAGTAACGATTAATGGGGTTTTGGTTGGTTTAGGATTCAATTAAAAAAATAGATTAAAATAAGTGATTATTGAAATAAGCTGTAGCAACAATTTACTGATTCGGTCTTTACCTATCATCGACTATCGTAATTCCAACCGCAGATTAACTATTCCTATTCGATTATAATATCAACTGACAAGCGTAATTGATAGTATAAGTTGTATGTTCCTATTATCCGAATTAAGCAAACGGGATTAAGTTTCATGAATTAAGCAAACATGAATTAAACGGACTCGATAACAAATTAAGCAAACGAAATCGTGACTATAGTTAGGATCATACAATCAATCGAATTAAATCAATATAGCATATGTAAATCGGATTAAGCAAACAAAATATATATATTAATATTGAAAGGAATAAAAAACCTGAATAAGAATTACTAAAATCTCAAGGTATCGGAACCCGAATACAACAAATTGTTTGGGTCGATTAGTTCTTCATGAGAATTCTTGCCAAAGCTTTCAAGTATTTCGTGAATAGTGATCATCCTCATGTTATGCGGCTGCTAGGTATATGGAAAACAAGGAATTTGGTTTACAACCCAACTGGATCGAAAACATAACCCAAACCCAAAACTAATGACCCAAAACTTAAATAAAACTAATGCTGCAACTTCAACGAATTTTCTGGC
Organism: Lathyrus oleraceus; assembly: GCF_024323335.1. Lineage (NCBI taxonomy): Eukaryota > Viridiplantae > Streptophyta > Magnoliopsida > Fabales > Fabaceae > Lathyrus > Lathyrus oleraceus. The sequence continues at coordinate 391,103,325 of NC_066580.1, forward strand.
CCTGTTACAGGCCAAATCAGCTTCTTACTTCTTCGTGAAAGTTGAAGATTTTTTCTTAGCTTTCCATCGACTGGTAGCACGTCTCAATCCGATACTCCTAGCTCAAGATATAATTTTTCTCGCGAAAGCTGCTAATGCTGAAAATTAGATACGAAAATTAAATAAGTGCAAAAATAACATAAATTATGAAAACACATTAAAACATAAAAATAATCAAAGCAAACCGAAGAAATGCTTGAGTACAAACATGAAAGAACGTGCATCAAAATGCACTGATCAAATTCCCCCACACTTGAACTTTTGCACTCCGAGCAAAATGAAAAACAAAACAAAACACAGACACATCAACGATTACTCATTCTAGACTACAAGTCATCTTCGGTTAAGTTTGCTTCGATAGATACTAATCTTGCACACTAAGGACATTGTACGAACACTAATCCACAGTTATGCAGACATAAACCTCCTGAATACACAAATCAACTCGAATCATGTTATTATATTAAAGCCTAACTTACTCATCCTTCTTTGACTCTTTTTCATTCAGGCGCAATCACATTAAGCCAGTTATCTCCACACACTCATAGCAAGGCGACCGGTTAGTGGCTCTGATCCTTTTTACACGGGATTCTAGTACCTACGTGGCATAACTCTTTGCTTATTCAGTTGTAGTTGCGGGGGATCGGACCGTAATCCGCCCTACCAAGTTCAGTACCAGAAACCGCTGAACCAACTGACCACTAGTCTTATTTTCAAAAAAATCCTTCACAAGGTTCTACATCCGTTGGGTTAAGTGACCGGGTGAAGGTCACCAAACTTAGAAGGTGCATTCCTTTTTTTTCTTTTTTTTCCGGAGCACTCACTTATATTCATCAGCTTCCCTGCATAGAGTGCGTGTGAGATGGTGCTGACTGCTGAAATAAACTACTCAAGAGCTGTCAGAGAATGAGAATTTAAGGCTAAAACATAATAAGAATTCAAATCAATTTCCATATGCAGAAGACTTATGGTGTTAAGACGATACCGATCTTGTGAATTTTTCCCAAGTCTCCGCAAACTAATCTCAAATTAGTTAGTCTATAGCCTAAAACTTTCAAGAAGATGCATTTTTTTATTTAGAAAAAAACAAAAACAAAACAAAACAAAGAACAAAAACAAAAAAATAAAGTATTCCCTCCCCCACACTTAAAATATGCATTGTCCTCAATGAAAGAAACAAACATAAAATAAGAGAGAGAAGAGAGAGGAAAGAACACACCCGAGTAGTCAAGGAGGATAGGTGATCACATAAGCAGCCTTTCCCAAAGAGATATATTCTACATTTTCTTCTTCCAAAGTGGGGCTGTCATGGAATAGCTTTGGGTAATGTCCATTGAACTTGAAATTTTTATTAGTATCTTCGCCTTTTATTCCAGGATCAAAGAATCTTCTAAAAGTAAAAGTGTCAAATGGACACTTGAAGGTGATCTGATCTGGAATGTCAGCCAATGTCCAACCAAATGCATTTTTATGCTTCCTTAAAACCTGCAAAAGCTTATTTTCTTGATCGAAATCAAGGTTAGAAGAAATTATAGCCGGTAGTTTTTCATTCATCTCTAAATAAGCATATTTCATATTTTCAGGAAGTTGCTTCAGCTCGAGGGAAGGTGGTTGCTCAATAGAAGGAGTGTTTGGGGCAGCCGGGATGTCAAGAGCTTTATCTACATGAACAACTTTATTTGCAATCTCATCTGCAGTAAGAATATCAACTTGCAAGGCAGCCTCAATTTCAGCACAAACAGAGCAAATTTTAGTTTCAGTACAAATATCACAAGAATAAACATCATCAAAACCAGACAATGATGGAAAATTAGATGCAAACAAATCACTACAAGTATCATCAACAATTTCAGAAATCAAATCTATTTGAAAAACAGAATGTTCTTCCAAGGGTTGTTGGTTTGATCCTTGAGCTTGCTGCATGGCATTCACCAAAGTGGCAAGTTGCCCAATCTGTGTTTGCAAAGTCTTTAAAGTAGAATCTACTTGTTGTTGAAACTGGAGATTATTTGCAGCCATTTGTTTGACAATATCTTCTAGTGAAGGTCCAGAAGGTGCAAAGCACACAACCTCAAATTCCTTCAGATGCTCATGCGGATCCTCACCTGCAAGACAACTAAATCTTGGAAACAAGTGTATTAAACCAGATTTCAATTCAAAAGGAGTGTCAGCTTCAGGATATTCAATACACATGCCATTATAATTCACATCAGAGACAACTAACTGCCTTAAAGTTCTTTGGTCAGCCATAGTCAAAAACAAACACAATGAAGGAAAACGATTAAAATAAATTTAGAAAAATAAACTAACACCGAAATTAATCTAATGACGTTAATTAAGAATTTTGAGAATTTTTTCAGATTTTTTTAAAACTACCAAAACCGAAAATAAATCATAACAAATAGAAAAATAAGGAATTTCGGTTTTTTAAAATAAGTGATTATTGAAATAAGCTGTAGCAACAATTTACTGATTCGGTCTTTACCTATCATCGACTATCGTAATTCCAACCGCAGATTAACTATTCCTATTCGATTATAATATCAACTGACAAGCGCAATTGATAGTATAAGTTGTATGTTCCTATTATCCGAATTAAGCAAACGGGATTAAGTTTCATGAATTAAGCAAACATGAATTAAACGAACTCGATAACGAATTAAGCAAACGAAATCGTGACTATAGTTAGGATCACACAATCAATCGAATTAAATCAATATAGCATATGTAAATCAGATTAAGCAAACAAAATACATATATTAATATTGAAAGGAATAAAAAACCTGAATAAGAATTACTAAAATCTCAAGGTATCGGAACCCGAATACAGCAAATTGTTTGGGTCGATTAGTTCTTCATGAGAATTCTTGCCAAAGCTTTCAAGTATTTCGTGAATAGTGATCATCCTCATGTTATGCGGCTGCTAGGTATATGGAAAACAAGGAATTTGGTTTACAACCCACCTGGATCGAAAACATAATCCAAACCTAAAACTAATGACCCAAAACTTAAATAAAACTAATGCTGCAACTTCAACGAATTTTCTGGCCCTGTTACAGGCCGAATCAGCTTCTTACTTCTTCGTGAAAGTTGTATATTTTTTTCTTAGCTTTCCATCGACTGGTAGCACGTCTCAATCCGATACTCCTAGCTCAAGATATAATTTTTCTCGCGAAAGCTGCTAATGCTGAAAATTAAATACGAAAATTAAATAAATGCAAAAATAACATAAATTATGAAAACACATTAAAACATAAAAATAATCAAAGCAAATCGAAGAAATGCTTGAGTACAAACATGAAAGAACGTACATCAAAATGCACTGATCAGATGGCTTCTGTGAAAGGGATTTCTACATGAAGTTTTTCTATAACTTTAATAAATTTTTGATACTGTTTATTGATCTGGGTTTGTTTGAGTCTTTGCGGATATGGTATAGGTGGTTTATATGGCGGGGGTGGTACGTAAGTTTTATCTTTAGGTTCTTCTCCTTTATCTCGACCTTCATGGTCTTCAGATTCCTCTGGTTCTTTTACTTTGTCCGGGGGTTTGGCACATTCCTTAGAAGTTTCGGGTTCACTCAATCTAGGGTTTGGTGGCTCATCATAAGCGTTCCCACTTCGTAGGGTAATGGCATTGGCTTGTCCTCTCGGATTTTGTTGAGGTTGTCCAGGGAATTGTCCTCCAGGTGTAGTCTGAGGGGCTTGGTTTAAAGCTACCTGAGAGATCTGGGTTTCAAGCATCTTGATATGAGTAACTATTTGGTCAACCTTGGTTCCTAACTGAGTAATCAATTCGTTAACATGAATGTTTTGGTTCATGAACTCCTTGTTTTGTTGGGTTTGAGCGGTGATAAAATTTTCCATAATTTTCTCAAGGCTCGGCTTTGGTGGCACGGGTTGCATAGATTGATTTGATCTAGGGGCTTGATAACTAGGTCTCGGAGGTGCATTATTTTGAATAGGGTTATTGTTTTTATAGGAGAAGTTCGGGTGATTCCTCCATCCAGGATTATAGGTATTCGAATATGGGTTCCCTTGGGTGTAGTTCACTTGCTCGGAGTGGGTTTCGTTTAACAGACTGCATTTTGCGGATTGGTGTCCTTGGGTTCCACATATCTCGGCTACAGTATTCGGGTTTATGCACATATGCTCGACTTTAAGGGCTAATGCGTCCATTTTAGCTTGCATCATGTCTATAGAGCTTAGTTCATGCACTCCTCCTTGGGCTTCCTTCTTCTCAACTGTCGCTCGTTCGACTCCCCATGATTGATGGTTTTGAGCCATGTCTTCAATGAGGGCACTAGCTTCAGGATAAGGTTTGTTCATCAGAGCACCGCCTGCGGCAGCGTCGATGGTCATCTTTGTGTTGTAATGAAGTCCATTATAGAAGGTTTGAATGATTAACCAATTTTCTAAGCCATGATGTGGGCATGCTCGTAACAACTCTTTATATCTCTCCCAAGCTTCGAACAGCGATTCTCCTTGGTTTTGGGTAAATCTAGTTATATGGTTTCGAAGAACGGCGGTCTTACTCGGGGGAAAATATCTAGCAAGAAAAACTCTTCTAAGGTTATCCCAAGTCGTAATGGAATTGGGTGGAAGAGAATCTAACCATGATAGTGAAGGAGAATTGCGGTCCAAAACGCAGCGGAATTTAAAATTTTCTCCTTTAGAGATCCTTACAAATGGTCATGATCAGTGATAGAATATTTACCTCTTATGACGATTGAAACCTTTGCTACAGATCTCTTGTGACGATCAAAACCTTTGATGCAGATCCACGAAGCGATCACGAACGTTGAACGATGACAACGTCTCTACTCAGTCCACACGAACGGATTCCTTCAATCTCAGTGCTAGCTGGTACGAATGAAGGCTTTGAGTAAGAGAGAGAGAGAGAGAGAGAAAACGAAAATAATACAACCGCAATGAATGCTTCTGCACAAGGGTTCTATTTATAGAACCACTTGTGTGGGCTTCAAGCTAAAAAACCCACTTAAGTGTATTTTGGCCCATATCTTATAATATGCCCAAAATCACTTAAGCTCATGGTACTTTACCATATTTCGTATTCTACTCAAGTACACCGTACCTTACGATGTTCTATAATTCACTTAAGGGCACCGTACCTTACGGTATTCCTTAGTTACTCTATCTCTCATCAATCCGTCCTTTGTGTGTGACCCTGTAGGTTTTCGTGACGTTGGCAATTATATTAAATCACGCATTTAACATAATAAACAGTGAGCGGTATCTAGCAACACATCACTGCTACCCAAGACACGAAAATGTCATGTGATCTGACAAAACCTTCTGTGATAATACTTATATGTATAATTACCCTTTTGCCCTTATGTCTATATTGAACACAAGGCATAGACCGTGTCATCCTTGTCCAGTTCAATATTGGGCCCATAGACATTTATCCTGTTATGCAGGATGGGCAAATTCCATCTAGGTCACTCATGTCCCTCAGCATGCTTCGTGGAGTATCCATCAACTGTCTTTATGGTTATCCAGTTACGGACAATGTTGGATCAGCAATAAAGCACTCGACTCCACATCTAGGATCCATAGTGGTTTCAGGTCGAAGAGTGGTATACACCATTATCACCATGAGAATAACTTATGACACTTTGCATAACTTTCTATATAGTATTCTCATAGCGGGTCAATCCGGTATAAATATTACTCCTAATATTCATACCTATGTTTAAGACTTGATAACTCTTTATCCATGATCCATGAGATGTGATCATCAGTCTACAAACATAATAGTCTTTATGCTTTAGTGTTATCCCACTTCACACTAAAGCTCGACTACAGATACTTTAAGAATAGTGTCCTTATGTTTAATGTGTTCTCATGATTAAGTCACACTTAATACATTAAACGGACTATCTATTCCAGGGACTTTATTAATCAACCATAATAAAGAAAATGCCTTTTATTATTAATAAATAATTCGATACAAGTACCAAAAAGTATTGGCCTCTAGGGCTTACACCAACAGATAGGGCTTTATCTCTGAGGGAAAAAGGAAATAATCTTAAACGTATTGCCTCAGGAGAAGCTCCATTAGTTATAAAAGTATCTGCTAATTGAAGAAATATTTTTAAATGTTGGTTAGGGTTCTCGGTAGCGAGACCCGCGAATTGTCTCTGTTGCACTAGTTGCAACAGGGATGGTTTAAGTTCAAAATTATTAGCTGGTATGGTTGGGTTTACTATACTAGAACTAGGTTATTCGTTAGATGGTTGAGCGAAATCTTTAAGAGGTCATTGGTTTTGATCTTCGGCCATAGCTCTCTTATTTCTATGAAAGAATAAACGTGCGCGAGCGTAACGTTCAGGTTCCGCCAGAGGGTATACTAAGCTTAAACTTCCGGTGCTGCGAGTTCTTCGCATTGACCGGCGGGAAATAACCTAAGTCTAAACGATATAACAACAGGAAAATGAAATTTGACGAAATTGGTCCCTGGCAACGGCGCCAAAAACTTGATGCGTGATTTTCGCAAGTGTACGAACGCGTCAGAGTAATATAAAAGATTATCGTATCCACAGAGACCAAGTGTCAAGCTATCGTTATCTATTGTTATGGTGTTTATCAAAGGCAATCAAAATAGGTGTTTTTGTAGTGTGCAATGAAAAGTAAAGTGTTGAATAAAGATTAATTAATAAAGACAGGGTCGAATATAATTCACGCAATCAATTAATAATCCAAGTACTTGCTAATAGAACTACTTATGGGTAATGTTTCCTACTTTGAAAAGAACTAATTTAACAGGAACTGTCGCTATCGCGTATTCAGAACCGAGTTGTACTCCCTAATCAAACCCTCTTATTGTCACTTATAAAAAGGCGCGCATTGCGTTCGAGTAGTAAACCTATTTTTAAGAAATATAGTATCTTGACTAAGTTGAAAAGTATTATAACCTGGATTTCTTAACCAAAAGAGGTTCTTACAAACCAGACTCTAAACTTATAAACGCGTCCGAAAATAGTTTTAAAATCTCTTTTCTTCTTAATGTTAAAAACTCCTAATGAACTAAACAAAGCACTTTCGCTGTTTTTGAAATAGTTAAAAACAATTAAGTTTAAAAAGACGTTGGACGGCTTTCGATCTTACCCAACGGAATTGAAGTGCGGGAAAACTTAATTTGAAAGTTAAAATAGCCCTTAAGTGTTTCTACGAACAATTGTACGGATTATCGGTTCAATTACGATCCTTACATTCTAGCCTTATAAATTTAGCTAGACATGATAAAGTAAAAGTGCATTAAAATAAATAAAAGTAGTGCGAGTGCGGAAAGTAAATAAAAGTAGTGCGAGTGCGGAAAGTAAATAATTTAAAGCGAGTGCGAGAAATAAATAAAGTAAAAGCGAGTGCGGGAAATAAACAAATTTAAAGCGAGTGCGGGAAATAAACAAATTTAAAGCGAGTGCGGGAAATAAATAAAGTAAAAGCGAGTGCGGGAAATAAATAAAGTAAAGGCGAGTGCGGGAAATAAATAAAGTAAAGGCGAGTGCGGGAAATAAATAAAGTAAAGGCGAGTAATAAAAACCTGCTCCAATCGGAGGGCTGAGTAAATTGCAATGCGGAAAAGAAAATGGCGGCAGGATTTACTTCCTTCCAAAGTGCTCCAAACTCGATTACAGACTCTATCACAGACTTGATTACACAATTGTGGTAACACTCCAATGCGAAGCGATTACCACTATAAAATACTGAATATATGCCTAAGTGAAACAAATTTGCTTCTGAGTTTGCCTCTGTTCTAAGTTTGGATGATTGTAAAAGTGAATTCGCGTCTCTATTTATAGGCAAGTAAAAAGATAGAAATGACTTGGATGCCCTTCACTTGAAAATAGGAGGGAACCGTTTTTCCTCTTGTGGTGCCCGCCACAAGGCCATGGCGCCCGCCACAAGCACAATATGGGGCGCCTTAGTGGAAGTAGTGGGAAAACGTGGGAGTTGATGGAAGTTGAATTTGACACGTCATGGCTTGGTCTGTGGCGCACGCCATTGGGTAGACCATAAGTGCAAAATGCTGATTTTTAGGGTTTTTGGCTCTTTTTCGCTCCTTTTCTCGATCGGGGCTCCGATTAAAGTAAAAACCTGAAAACAAAGGAAAACACAGTAATAACACAATAAAATGGCAATAAAACAACTAGAATGCATGTGAAATCTGAGTCGAAAATACGTAAATTTTAGTGTGATCAGGCGTCTATGCTATAACCAAGAGTCTTTACTCATGGTCACTAGACACTTAGTTCATGTTAAGGATACAACATCTAGGTTAAGCATATATGAGTTATTAACCATCAAGCCATTAAACATACAATCTTTCTTTTCATTGTGTTCAAACATGCAACAAGTATTTGTAAAAGTTTCTTTAAACCCATTGTCATAAATTGAGTAATGTTAAGAAGATTATGTTTAAGACCTTCAACTAACATAACATCAAAGATAGTAATAAATGAGGGATTACCTACATTATACTTTCCAAGTATTTATCCCTTGTTGTTGTCTCCATAGGTAACAAAACCAGTTTTCTTTGGCACAAAGTCAATGAATAGAGAGATGTCACCCGTCATATGTCTTGAGAATCCACAATCAAGAAACCATATTTTCTCGTAGAGCTAAGGCATTCGACCTATAGAATCAAACAAGAGTAAGGGAAATCAAATTTTCATTGGGTCCTTGAGAGTGAGGGAAATCAAGGTTGCATTTAGGAATCCATTGAATAAAACCTTTAGGAACAAATAGTCTCCTAAACTTGCATTTTTCAATAGTGTGACCTTTCTTACAATAATAGTGACAAGATAAGTTATGATGAGATGTAAGTTAGAGGCAAGTTAAAGGCAAAAGGAATGCAAAAGATTTTAAAAAATCATGAATTTTTGGAAAAATACATCGTATGTGTTGACCTATGTAAGTCATGTGTCTACACATTCAAAGCATGTGTCGACTCATAAAATAAAATTTTATTCTATGTGTCAACCTGAAACCCCTCCACAGTCGGTACATCAAACAGACGCTACAGGCTTTAAAACTCATCAACATGTGTCGAATCATAAAAGATTTTTTTTCTATGTGTCGACCTGTATGCTGCATGTGTCGACACATAAGCCTGTGTCTTGCATAAAAACATATTTTTGCTATATAGAATCATTTCTAACCTTTTCTAAATCATTTCAAAAATGTTTTTATGCTTCTAAAATGCATATTAAGACTCAGAGGATACCGTCCAATATACATAAACGCTAAAATATCTTAGTTTTGACATCATACAAAATACATCTAACGGGAAGTTACACTCACATATCCTAAAAATGCCCTAATGAAATAATATGGTTTCTAAGGTCAAAATCATTCTAAAACTTGTATAAATAGGGTCTCTCATTGCATTTTCTTTACAAAGATCAGAATGAATACATATCCCCATCTTACATTTGTGTATTTCAATGACGGAAATCTGCCACTTCAATTTAGGATCTTCGAGGACATTTTTCTTGTCAATCTGAAATCCAAATTGAATACTCTCCTATGATATCTAGAAAATCATAGAGTTATCAAACTTGAATATCATTCACCCTCGATTGACAATGAAGAGAAGACACGTTTCATCATGCTTGACCTGAATACAAATGGGGATTTAAAGGTTATGTGAAGTACATTTTATTGTTACTCAACAAAGGGTTTGATTCAAGTGGATTCAAAGATTGCAAGATCAACCAAAGATATTATAAGAATATTGCAATGTCCTTAACCACCCATTTGTAATGAAATATAATTTTAAATTTATGTTAACATTAACAATTATCTATGTAATGTTAAGTATTTGAATGTTAACTTGTGTTATTTTTCTAACACTCTACAATTGTTTATGGTTGTTTCTAGTTTGACCTAACATGGCATATTCCGGAGATGCATCTCCTAAAAACTCATTGAATGTTGCATTAAAGTTGGTTACAGAGATGCATCTCTGGACTTACCAAATTATTTATACAGAGATGCATCTTTGGACTAAATTTTAACAAAATAAGGGTGCCTCATCAATTTGGGCTGGCGAATGTGTAAAAAGGGTGCGTTCGGATATGCATTTTCGGACGCTATGGGCATTTTTGAACTTTCCTAGGGTGAAGAAGCACCTATTGGACTTAAAGAGTAACCCTATTAAAGTATCAATGTAGATGACATAGTCAATGTAAAGTCGTATGAAAATTGTGGGTTTCATCTCATTGTTCACATCCCTTTGCTTCTCCATCACGTATTCCTCCACCATGTATTCACCCACTAGAAGGGTCACTGCCATTGTAGGTGTAAGTTCTAGAAGTCAATGATTTTGTCTTTAAACTTAGAATTAATATCATGTTATATGTTTGTAATAAAGGACTTTTTTTATTATCTTTGTTTCAAAGTAATAAGATCTATAAAATAGTAAGTTGAATGAATCATTAAATATGACTTAATCGTGAAACTTGTTAAATATAATGACATTATTCTTAAAATATTTGTAGTCATATTTTATTATCTAATGAGACAAGTATAATATTTAAAAACTATTATAGGAGTAAACTGATGAGCACATCTCACATACTATAGATCTGAGATATCAGTTAATAATAAAAACTATTTTGGCTCATACTAAGCTTGACTCCTCCCTCTCAAAGAGATACATAACCAACATAAGATAAAGTTCTACATTTCAGATAGATTGCGTATTGAGTGAAGAAATAGAAAGACTTCTAGAATTGTTATGATTTTTTGTGTGGAAAAAGTCAAATATGGGATGAACGAAAATAAACATTAACAGATCAGTTCAATATAACTTAGATGTAGGGGGTGACAATGTCAAGAACCACTAGAGAGGATTTCTAGGTGCTTTATTTTTGCTAATTTTGGACCAGTCAAGGTGTTGTACGCAAAGCCTCTCTCTATCATGATAGCGTTAGAAAATGTGGCAAATAGAGAGTGGTCTAATGTTTGTATAAAGACGAATTTTCAGGGAACTCTTCATTGCATAATGAATGAGAATTTGGTGTCATGGAAGGTCCAAAACAAATATGCTAATTGCAAAAATATTAGAATTTTTAAAATATTCTAACACATATTTATAGAGAAGATAATAAGTGTACATATGAACCAATCAAACATAATCATGCATTATTAGATATTAAGAGGTGAGATTGAGTTCCTCGTTTCACTAAAAAAGAATTATATAAGGATGAGTTGACGAGTTGTAATTACATTTGATTTGCGAGATCTTCAGGATGAATGGATGAACATGCTCGAAGATAGGATATCTCTTGTCTTGCTTAATATTTTCTCTTAATTTTCAATTTGTTGATTTTCTCTTATTTTGGTCTAGCCCATATATATATATATATATATATATATATATATATATATATATATATATATATATATATATATATATATATATATATATATTAGAAAACAACTAAATTAATAAATAGTACTTTAATAAAAAAAACTACATAAAAAATTAACTAAATAAATAAAAGAGTATGAAAAACAATGAGATTGATTAAGCTAATAAGTAAACAACTAAACAAATAAAAAAATAAGACTAAATGATGCTTTTGTTAAGTAAATAGTTCCGGGATGTAACTAGATTGATCAAGGGGGTGTAACTAGCAGTTTTGAAATTGTACAGTGAACGGCAGCAACAGGCATATGAAATGTTTTGTTAGCTTCAACAGTGACGACGTGAAGCGGAGGAAGCATCAAATCAACCATGGCTACGGCGGCAAGAGCTGTAATCAAGAAGACGAAGAATATTTTGGCCGGTGTCACTCTTCTTCTACGCTCTACTTCTCACTCATCCCGCTCCTTCATTTTCAAAAGCCCTTCTCCTCTCTCTCCACCGAGTTCCCACTCTCTTCCGTTCTCAACTCCTCACACTTCATTCTATCGCCATTTTTCACTTACACATTCAGGTTTTTTTTCCCTCTTCATAGTGTGAATTTTGATCCGAATGTCTTTGAAATACACAGTTGAAAAACACGTAAAGATTTTTCATTACAGTTGAATTGAGTTTTAGGGTTCCGAAATTTTGAGTTTTGATAAAAATACTTAACATGAGCAGAATTGTTTGATACGGTCATGATATTTACTAGCCAGCAATCATTATTGACTTGCTATTTGACAAATCCTAAATTAGTTGCCAATTTTCAGTTTTGCTTCCCAAGATATGATATTTCCATTGGGTGTTTCTTTTTTCTTTTCTAGTGCATTATTCTGTTTTGCTAATATCTTGCTTCTTTACCGGTATTTTCACAAAACCATTATCTTAACTATTCAGGTGTGTTAAGTTTGCAGGTGAGACGAGTGATGATGGTGCAAGCACAGATGGATGGGAAGAAGAAGACGAGGCTGAGCCTAAGGTATCCGGTCTTTAACTCGGATTATTATGTAGAGATCTTCAATACAATTATATATTGAATACCGTGAAACATTGCTTAAATGTTCGTGTTGTGCTATGTACCTGGATGATGTGTGTAGATTGGTGATGGTGGGAGTGGTGGTGGAGTTGCCTTGCAAAATGTGCCTTGGGGTCAGCGAGTGCTATCTATTGCTGAAGAGGTCCTTATGAAGTTCAGTGAGGACATCAAACTCTTTGCTTTCAAAACTAGTCCTCGTGGATATGTTTACGTGAGATTGGACAAATTAACAAGCGAGTAATATTTCAACTTGTATTGTATACGTCTTTACAACTTCCTTACATAATTACATTCTTTTGATTAGTCCAACTTGTGTTGTACACAACTTTTGATTATTGTTGTATACACCTTGCTATACATGATTTACTTATGAGTTTTCAATTCCTTCCCTTGTCTGTTCATTACTTAAGCTTACAGTTTGTTCTATGCTCAACTTTTCGTCTTTCTTACTCAGATATGGATGTCCAAGCATGGAAGAGCTTGAGAGTTACAATCAGGAATTCAAGAAAAGATTAGATGAAGTTGGAGCACTTGGAGACATACCTGATGATTTGGCTCTCGAGGTAACACTTTTGCGGCCATGTGTTATGCTTTTATTCCAGTAGCATTTTATTCAGTAGCAAATGATTGTTCCTCTAATTATACTTGGTACCTAACAAAACACAGTTTTACTCTGAAGGTTTCTTCCCCGGGTGCTGATAGGATACTGAAAGTGCCAGATGATCTCACTCGATTTGAAGACATGCCAATGAGAGTTTCCTATACAGAAAATATAGAGTCCAACTGCCGTGAAGTGGATGGAGTATTCTTTTTAGATTCTATCGAAAAAGACTCGGAGACATGTGTTTGGAAATTAGCAGATGTTAAAGAGAATAGAGATCCTACAAAAAAAGGCAAGCCATTGAATCGTAAACAGAAGGATTGGAGATTAAGATTGTCATTCGACTTGCATACAATGGTGACACTATATGTTGATTACTAGTAAAATCTTATATTATTTGATTTAGGAACATTGGATATCTCTCTCTCCAATCCTCCCCAATTGGATATGTGGGTGCAGTTTCACAAAAGATGCTTCTTTTTAGTTTTAGTTTAGATGAGTACCCGATAACTATAATTACCTGTTACTCTAGACATTATTGTAGTCTAAGCTATTCTACCAGAAGCTCGAAGACGAAGCTCTAAATATATTCCTTAATATTTTACAAATTTAAGTTCTTACCATAAGCATAAGTATATCTACAACATATGCTGCGAGAGTAAGATTGCAATCTTCACTCTTTCATTATGTTGCTTATAATTACAATCTTCACTCTTTCATTATGTTGCTTATAATTACAATCTTCACTATAAAAATTAGGGTTTGTGGATTACATGTTTGCAATTTCGACATAAAGCTGGAGTTAGTTGGAAGCATGTGAATGGATTAAATACCAAATGAGTTTGTTGATCATGTTATTTTCCTTGTATAATTGCACCATTGTCCCTTCATTTTGAGTAGTGATGAATAGATTATTAGTAGTGGGATCCAATTTTGGACCACATTCATGCCTTGGTGTTTGCTTTGTCAACTTTTTTTTCTCACCTTCATCATGTACTTATTTTGAATTCTTATCTGGCATAGAATTATATGTTTTTGTCATTTGGGTAATTATTCTTCTACTTATGATATCGGTAAAGAATGAAGAATATTTGAAGGTTATTTTTAACTTTTATAGTTAAGCAGCTTTATCTTTTCATACCATTAAGACAAGTTATTTTAGGCTATTGAGTACCACTTTGTTTCATTGGTAGGCCTAACATTTGTATAATTTCTTTCTATTTTTGGTAGAGGCACAATTATTTCATATTTAAATTAAAGAATTATGTAAGAAAAAAACACTCCAATGCGTTTTTTTGGGGGTGAGATTTATACATTACTATGTGTATGAATTTAATAGATTCTATATAATTTTGTTTTTAACCATAGATTCTATATAAATTTTAACTAGTAAAATAAACTGCGGTAGCACTTCTCTAAATTAAATAAGGCTTAGTATTCTTTTGGTATGATATGTTAACTTTAAAAAAAAAAAGTCTATATGGATTTTTTAATTTTTCAAACAAATATATTATTATGTTAATCATTTTTATAACGGAAAAATTCAAAATTTAATCACTAAATCCATTTCTAATTAGATGAAAAAGATTTATATGGTATAATTTGAAAAGTTAAATGATTAATATAGATTTTTTTTACTAAATACAATTTTCCCCCCTAGTATATACTTCAGAGTTCATTTTGATCTCTTAACTTTAAAAAAGATAATTTTACTCCTTCAATTATACAAAATATTTCACGTTAGTTCTTTTTGTTAACTCTATTAGTTAGAGTCAATGAGATAATCTATGTGGCATTGAAGTGGAATTTAAAATGATTAGGTGTTATTTATGTTAGCAAGATGGAAGTCACGTGTATGTGATGACTTTTCGACAAATGTATTGATAATGTCACAGTAATAAAAATACCGAATCCACATAGATTGTTGTTTAATAAGATAAATGTGTGCAATGTATAGAAAATAGTAAATAGGGAGGGGAAATTTCGAGTTTGCATTGTGAAAAAGTGAATAAGTGTTTAAACAGAATTACGAAAGTGGTCAAATTGTGTATTGAATCCCCGATTTCTCTATTATTGATGTTGGATGTCTTATATGAATATCTTATCACTATAACCCCACGACGAATTAACAAAGCCGCTATAACTGATCATTCGCGGAATAACTCATTAATCAATACTTGGAGCTTCCTATCCATAACCCACCAGCATAAGTAGGATTAGGCAATGCACATAATGTTAATTCCCCATGCCACTACTCGGGGTCTCTTATTCATATTCAACCAACATAAGTACAACAATTGCCATAAGTCTAACACATAGACTAATGATCAATATTTCCTATGTGCCCAAAATCAATTTAAAAGAGTATCTCATATAAAAAAATATTAAGAATAATAAGCAATTGAATAGGATTATAGATCAAAAGGTTCATACAAAGTCAAATCAACATATTATCCAACAATATTTAAGTCCATCATAACACAACCTAACCTAGAGGAGCTTAACTACTCATAATTCAGATTACAATACCAAAAATAATAGGTGAAAATAACATGTGAATTCCCTTTAAGTAATGGCCTCCAATGCCCTCAAAATCACCTATTGATGCTGTAAAAGTCGCACTTTATTCTCCAAAGTTCGTAACCCTTTTCAAAGTGTAAAATTTTCCCTTAAAAAGCTCATAATGGATCAGACGCGTCAAAAAAAGCCCAGAAAAATGAGTCATCGCGCGCGTGATGACTTGCATCCCATGGAATGCATTTTTTATGTCACTAACGCGCGCGCGATGTTGTGCGTGATTATTCTAGTGGCTGCACGCTTTTGATTCCTTTTCACCTAAATTTTCACTAAGTCCAATTTCTTCACACTTAGCTATTTTGTCCTCATTCTTTGATCTTTCTTCTTCATTTTAGCTCATCTTTCACCTGTTTTGATCTGATTCTTCAACTAAATTCATGCAATGACAGACTGCCATCACAACCCTAAACTTGAAACATCATTTGTCCTCAAGAAACTCGTCTGTAACTGCATATTTCAACATAAAACAAGTCACACAATAACAATCGAACATTACTAAATAAATTTTTTTCTTTACATGACCATCGTTCTAGCTTCCAACTTCCACCCGTAAAATTCGAAAAACGTCCTCAAACATTGACGAGTACACAACTTATCTCTCAGCTCACTTTGACTCACTCAACAGATAAGGTTATCTCTCAATCAAGATGCAAAATCAATTATACTTAGCTTGATCATGTCCTAATATAATTCATCACAGAAATCACAACACATACATTTAAGGTCTTTTTAGGTTCTCACTTGACTTATGTTTGGGTAGGATATTTTTGGAAAAGTAGGTTTAAACCTTTGGAGTTAGTTGTCTAGTTCTCCTTCTATCATCATATCCCTTTGTTCCTTGATGGTACTAGAGATCTTTGGTCCTTATTATGCTTACATTCTTTTTCTTTTCCCTTTTTGTTTGAAGAAGTGTCTTTTTCCACTTCTTATTTTCTCATGATTTTTGATTTTTTGACCAATTTTCTCTAGTACCACAATCCCAAACTTAAACTTTGGTTGCTTCCAAGAGCAACCCCAAACTTAATCTTTTTCATACACTTTAGGAACTATATTTCTACCTAACTCCAAAGAGAAGGTGGAAAGAAAAGATCTTTCAAGTCATATGGCTAAGAGTTTTAGGCTATGTCACCGAAAGAAAGGCTAAACTCAAAGTGGTTATCAATGGATATACCTATTACTACATGGTGGTTTAAAAAGGCTCAAAGTTATAAACAAAAAACTGCTTCAGTGTGTGTCAGTCAAACCAGATGAACTTAATCAAAAATAGATCAAACGAGATAAAATAATGATGCATGGATACACTCAAAAAGAAAGAGAAGTGAACAATGAAATATTTGGCTCAAACCTTATTAGATGAGGTATCTTAAGGTTGAGTGAAAGTCATTTGATTCTTTTCTCATCCTTTGCCTTCAAGTCGCAAGTTTCTATTATGATGATCAAGTTTTTTTCGATCATTTGTTCAATGCTAAAGTGTTAAACTTGTAAATCTGAAAAAACTAACAACTACAAACTTGTTCATTAAAAACAACATAAATAGTCATGGAAGTGGCATGCTTTAGTAGATACTTCCTCTCTTGGAAGGTCTCGAATAATATAATAAATTCTGCAAAAAAAATAAAATAGTTATAACCGATGGGCTTCCTTCTATCCAGCGCTTCTTTTTCGTCATTAGCTTGAGTCTCATGCTTAAAGCATGTCAGACGCAAGGGATATCTTCATGTCGGTCAAATCTCTTATTGTCATTCCTTTGTCAACCTCATTTTTCTTCCAATTGGTAACATGCCTCTAGATCATCCATATATGGTGTCCACTCATACACATCAAACACCACCTTTTCCTTGTTGAACTTCAAAACAAGTTCAACTGTCTCCACATATATTTTTGTCTTCCCGGCTGCCAAGAATGGGCGTTCGAGAAGAACTGGCCCTCCTGAATCTCCTTTCGTATCAATTACCATAAAATATATAGGGAGGTTAAGCCATTAACATACACTAACATGTCTTGTACAATACTAAGTGGATGAGTAACTGATAAATTGGCTAAAGTGAGAGTCATATTGCTCGGAATGATCTCTCCTATTTTCAATTCTTTAAACTTTTTCAGCGGCATGACATTGATAGTACACCCCAAATCACATAAAGCATGTGGGATCTTTGCTCCACCAATGGTACAAGTGATGGTGAACTTTCTCGTATCTTTCATCTTTGGTGGCAATGCCTGAGGTGCTGCCATCTCCTCTTTCTTTGTCATGTTCACCTATTCTTTTATCAACTTTCTCTTTCGTCCTTTTTAGTAATGCCTTCATAAATTTAGCAAACTTAGGCATTAGTTCTAAAATTTCATGGAATGAAATACTTACCTGGAGTGTAGCTAACATCTCCTTGAACTTTGTAAACATCTCAGCCTCATCATCCTGAACCGATTTCTTTTTAATTATGGGATATGGTGGTTTTATGTAATCCGGTAGTTCTGGATTTGGGTCATTCAGGATTTGTTTCTTTGTTCTTCTCCAATGGGAGTTGTTATCTGTTAGTTGATCAATTATGACTCATATTTCCTCTTCTTCACCCTGATTTCCACTCTCCTCATTTTCAATCACATCTTCTTCTTTCTCAATCACATCCTCCTTAAGTAGTTCATCTTCACCCTTTTCCGTGATCACCCTAAAACTTGTTTCCATAACCTTGCATGATTCATTCTTAGGATTATCTACAGTATTACATGTTAACCCTCCACTCGAGCTCGGTAAAGCAGTTATCTATCTGGATAACTGACCAATCTGCATCTCCAAATTTTTGATCGACACATCATAGTTTCTACTCATGGTCTCATGGTTCTTATTCACCTGATCAAAACTACTTTGAGTGACTTTAATGAAAATTTTAAAAGTCTCTTCAAGTTGTGAAGGTTTCCTTTGCATTTGGGCTTGTTAGCCTTATTGCATCCCTCGATTAACATTTGAATTTTGGTTATTGCCCCCACAAAAACTTGGGTGATCTTTCCAACCCGGATTGTAGGTGTTGGAATAAGAGTTGCTCTTCTGAAAATTAGTAAATTGGACTTCTTCACTTGACCCTTCTAAAGAGCACCTTCCGTTTGCATGTTCTCATCCACAAAAATCACACCTAAGTGCTTGTACCTGGCTCACTTTAGCTTTACCTAAGCTGCTTTCAGCTAACTTTTTATTTAACAATTCAATATGAACTAAAAGTGCAGTATGGGTATCAACAACTAATATACCTTTGGGCATGCCCACAGTTTCAATTTTTACTGACCTTTCGCTTTTTGAATGGTACTCATTCAAGCACATCTTCTCAATAAGGTCTTTCACTTGTGGTTTAGTCATTAAGCGGATAGTGCCTCCCACAGAAGCATCCAACAACATGTATGTCTGAATCTTGAGACCTTTGATGAAAATTTTCATTTGCTCCATATTATTCATATTGTGATTCGATCATCTTTAAAACAAAAGTTTGAATCTTTCCCATTAGTCATAAAGTGACTCAGTTTCCTGCTGCTTGAAATTTATAATTTATGTTCTTCTCTCGATAAACTGAGTAGTGGTGAAGAATCTTTCTAGGAATTTGTCCTCCAATTCATTCCATGTTTGAATTGTTCCATTTGGAAGGCAAAGCAACCAATCCTTAGCTCTTTCAATTAGTGATAACACAAACAACCTCAACTTAACCTGGTCTTCAGTGGCATCAATTGATTTGCACATCGAGGTTGTCTCGTAGAAGCGTGCAAGATGCTCCCATGGGTCTCTAATCGTGTTCCCGTCAAATGGATTTTCTCTTAAACCTGAAAGCAAAAAATTATTAATATCAAAGTTAGCAGGGTCTGCCGGCATAAACCCTCTCAAAACCTGTCCTTCATCGGTGCTTTTATAGTAATCCCCCATAGTTTAGGGAGGTACAACTGCCATGATAATCTCCTCTTCTAGTCATAAGAAATCAGTGGTTGATCTTCAACTAAGATCCTTTGATCTATATTTTCTTCTCTGAATTCTCTCATGGTAACACATGTGGTTCTTTCAATTTTTGGATCAAGTGGTGTTAACGCCGATCCTGAGCTGCACATACACAAACAGGAAATACCTCAATAACCCTATGATTATTAAAAAAAACTAAAACTAAAACTAAAAAGATTAAAAATAAAATGTTGCACAAGCATTTCCTTGTTGAAATATCAACAATCCCCCACAATGGCGCCAAAAACATGGTGACTTTTCAGCAGTGTACCGATAGTGTTGCAGTAATGAAAATATCGAATCCACGAGGACTTCTTTTTAACAAGACAAAATATGTGCAATGTATAGAAAATAGTAAAGGGGGTGGGGTCGAGTTTGCAATGCGAAAAGTAAATAGTTGTTTAAATAGAATTACGAAAGTGGTTAGGTTGTGTATTGAATCCCCAATTTCTCTATTGTTTATGTTTGATGCCTTATACGAATAATCTTATCATTACAACCCCACAACGAATTAATAAAGCCTCTATAACCGATCCCTCGCAAAATAACTCATTAATCATTATTCGAAGCTTCCTATCCCTAGTCCACCGGCGTAAGCAGGATGAGGCGATGCACGAAATGCTAATTCCCTTTGCCACTACTCGGGGTCTCCTATTTCTATTCAACCAACGTAAGTATACCAATTTCCCTAGGTCTAACACACAAACTAATGGTCAGTATTCCCTATGTGCCCAAAATCAATTTAAAAAAGTATCTCACATAAAAAGCATTAAGAATAATAAGCAATTGAATATGATTATAGATCAAAAGGTTCATACAAAGTCAAATTAATATATCACCAAACAATATTGAAATAAGTTTGTCATAACACAACCTAACTTAGAGGAGCTTAACTACTCATAATTAAGATTACAATACCAAAAAAAATAGATGAGAATATCATATGAATTCTTTTGAAGTAATGGCCTCAAATGGCTTCCAATACCCTCAAAATCACCCTTGATGCTCTAAAAATTGCATTTTGCTCTCCAAAACTCGTAACCCTTGCCAAAGTGTAGAATTTCCCCTTAAAAAGTGCTCAGAATGGATCAGACGCATCAGAAAAATCCTAGAAAAAGGAGTCATCACGCGCGTGATGATTTGCATCATGCACACGATGAAGCTTGTTATATCACTATCGCGCGCGATGCTGCGCGTGATTATTCTAGTGGTTGCACGCTTTTGCTCCCCTTTTCACTAAGTCCAATTTCTTCACACTTAGCTATTTTTTCGTTATTCTTTGGTCTTTATTCTTCATTTTATCTCATCGTTCACTTGTTTTGATCTGATTCTTTGACTAAATTCATATAATGACAAATTGTCATCAGTATGCCACATAGTAAATACATTTTATTCAAAATTGCAAAACGATTTCACTCTCTTTTCTAGATTTCTTCAACCTGGGCTTCTTTTACCATCCATTATTCACCTTCACCATAATCATCAAAATCTATCTTAATCTCTAAAGCTCAATCCACATTCTCCATATGCACTTCTCCTCTTCACAACCCTCCTTCTCTCCACCCTATCCACACTCCCTAACACCTCTCCATCATCTCCATCACGACATCGTTTCTTCCTTCACAACCACCACTTCGCACTCCAAAAAATGGTTATCCTCTAGCTAATAGGAACTAAACCATGTCGATTTCCTCATTTGCCACGTGTCAGAAGAAACCACCCACAATGACTTTCTCTTCTTCCTAAGACTTATTCATCTCTCCATAATCATTTCCTCCGCCAACGTTGTTTTCATATTCCCTTCACCTTCCTCAACTTCCACTTTCTTTTCCATTATTAAACAATAGAATCATTCTTTCACAACATTCATCCACTCTAACAACAACAACACATTTTTTAATACTTCTCGATTTTTTCACAAATGAAATAATCACATTGGAGAACTGATGGAGTCCTCGCAAGTGCATGAAAATATCAGTTATAGTATAAAAAATGTTGAACCCATAGAGACCAATGTCAACCTACCGTTATCTATTGTCGCTTTATAAATATAAGGTTATTGGTATGAGTTTTGCTTAAAAATGGATTAAAATAAACTTGTTTTAAAATTAACAGAAATGGAGATTGGAATGTAATTTATGAGTACCTTTGAAACTCATATAAAATTCAGCACCTCAATTTATTTAAAAAATTATTTTTGGAAGAATTATTAATTTAAAAATATTGATTACTTTCGCAAGGCTCGTATCGAATTTCGGAATCGTAATCGTCTGCTTTCACACATTACAAGTAACAATCCGAAATTCCTTTTTGAAAACTAGTAGTTCTTAATTAATATATCACTTCTTTTAAAAATTAAAGATCTGAATTTTAACGGTCGGATACCGTTTTCACACTTTCGCGCTGAAACCGATATCAATGTATTTTAGCTTTCGCGGTAAAATTTCATATTTTGAAATAAAATTCAGAACAAGAAAAATATTTTTGTTATAAAAATCAATGCTATTGATTTTATTGAGTCCTGTCGGAACGACGGTCCTCACATTTTAGACTCTAAAAGCTTAGTCGGACATAGTTTGTACGTTACTGCTATTAATATTAATTTGCATACATATAACAAGCATACTTAATATATTAAATATAATAATAGTAGTAGTACTAAGCATATGCAGATAGAAATAAAATAACAATAACAGTAAAGTAGAAGAACATAAAATATACGTACTCAATAGAAAACCACTACAAAATCTGGCATTAAAAATCATCTGAATAAATTCCGAGAAAATTATTCCCGACAAGATTACACCACGAATGATTCAAATCTTTCAACTCTAAAGTGCACCAATCCTTCAGTGTGAAAAACAACTGCTTTACAAAAGTGATTTTTCTTCCTAATAATTAATTTTAAAAAACTTGCATGCTGAAAACTGAAAACTAAGGCATGTTTATAGAGCTAAATCTAGTAGAAAGTGTCCTAAAGTCGTGTTGAAAGAGTGGAGAAAAATCTGCAGATGTGGAGAAACTGAATCCACGTTGCTGCTATTTTTCTGGGCTCAAAGTCCATGGCAGACGCCATGACCTCATGGTGAACGACATGAGTGCAAATTGGTGAACATGGGGTCTCTCATGTACGAACATACAAGCAATATTTAACCGCTAGAATACGATCAAATGAGATTCATTCTACAACGATACAAACAAACGCTCAAGTCTCTCACACGTGAGCATACAAGCAATATTTAACTGTTGGAATGCGACCTAAACATTATTCATTAAAACCGACCAACACATATGTGGTTTTCTACCAAGAACTACGTAGCTTCGAATTTCTCATTGCACTAGAGGATACATAGGAATGAGATTCAACATCTCGTCAAGCACTATAATGAAAAAATCCAAAAAAATATATTTTTCTAGCTAAGAACTACGTAATTTTGAATTCCTCATCGCATCAGAGGACTTAGGATCAAGACTGACAATCTTGTCAAATACCCTATTAAAAACCTATTTTTGTTTCTTTTCAACTTTCAATAATCAGAAGAAAACAAATAACGTAAGCTAACATTCTATTCGCAAATCTAACTAAATGGTCTCCGCTGAGTAGAACGGATGTGAGGAGTGCTAATACCTTCCCCTCGCATAACCAACTCCCAAACCCGCATTTGGTTGCGGAAATCATTTTCTTTTTTCTTTAAGGGTTTTATCTATATTTCCCTTTCCTTTTGGAATAAATAAACTTCGGTGGCGACTCTGTTATTATTTTGAGCTCGAGAGGGCTCGTGGTACTTTTCATGCCACAAGAGGTACTACTGTTTGAGGAATCTAGGAAATAAAATGAAAAATAACATGACATATAGGGTCCAGTAACATTGATGGCAACTTTTAAGAAGAAGAAGTAAGAACCATGAACCTAGGTCGTGGCTGACATCTTCCCCCCACTTTGAATATAAACTTTAATTCAAAGCCATATATCCAATTATGCCATTAAATTTATATGATATTTAACCAATTTTGATAGCAACTTTCCATCTTATGTAATTTCCCAGTCTATAGTTTTGTCCACTTTAACTCTATAATTGTTTATTAATATATGTTTTTTTTCTTTTAACTAAGGAATCCTCTCAGTTGGCAATGATGAAGAAAACTATTGAAGGATGGTCATAAAAACAATCATGAACTCCCTTTCTCCCAAAATAATTGATACACTTGAAAACAAAATTGCTCCCAAATACCGACTTATTTCAAATTTTAATATAATTATTTTTCCAATTGTACCATGTAACCAATAGGAATTTGTATCACTCATAATTTAACATTTAAACTTAGCATTCTAGTAGGTTTCACATATCAGAGGTTGTGTTGGCCGACAAGAGAACTCAATTCACTGACAGGAGATTCCATGACTTGTTAAACAACCTACATTTAACTCAACATTAAATTTCCATGGAGCATCCTCATATACCAACAACCAAGAAAACTCGACAAACAAATTTTTATTGAGGGGCCTTAGACTAAGCTTGGAAAGCGTAAAGGGAAACTGGGGAAAAAAGCTCCCCCACATCCTATTGACGTATATGAAAACCTCGACCACATTTGAGGAATAATCTTTTGACTAAGTCAAAAAGGATGTGATCCCCGTTGAGGTCTAAGAGATACATTATAGAACTTTACACCCATTTTAAAGGGAGGACAACAAGAATAGGTGTATAGAAAGGTTAAATATCCTTGAAGAGTGTTGCGACTGTTGGTGTAAGCCCTAGAGGCCAATACTTTTGGTACTTGTATCGAATTATTTATTAATAATAAAAGGCTTTTTCTTTATTATGTTTGTTTAATAAAGTCCCTGGAATATATAGTCCGTTTAATGTATCAAGTATGACTTAATCATGAGATCACATTAAACATAAGGACACTATTCTTAAAGTATCCGTAGTCGAGCTTTATTGTGAAGTGGGATAACATTAAAGCATGAAGACTATTATATTTGTAGACTGATGATCACATCTCATGGATCATGGATAAGGAGTTATCAAGTCTTAAACATAAGTATGAATATTAAGAGTAATATTTATACCGGATTGACCCGCTATGAGAATACTATATAGAAAGTTATGCAAAGTGTCATAAGTTATTCTCATGGTGATAATGGTGTATACCACTCTTCGACCTGAAACCACTGTGGACCCTAGATGTAGAGTCGAGTACTTTATTGCTGATCCAACATTGTCTGTAATTGGATAACCATCTATGGGCCCAATATTGAACTGGACAAGGATGACACGGTCTATGCCTTGTGTTCAATATAGACATAAGGGAAAAAGGGTAATTATACACATAATTATTATCACAGAAGGACTTGTCAGATCACATGACATTTTCGTGTCTTGGGTAGCAGTGATGTGTTGCTAGATACCGCTCACTGTTTATTATATTAAATACGTGATTTAATATAATTGTCAACGCCGCGAAAACCTATAGGGTCACACACAAAGGACAGATTGATGAGAGATAGAGTAATTAAGGAATACTGTAATGTACGGTTACCTTAAGTGAATTATAGAACATCGTAAGGTACGGTGTACTTAAGTAGAATACGAAATATGGTAAGGTACCAAACACTTAAGTGATTTTGGCATATTATGAGATATGGGCCAGATACACTTGAGTGGGCTTTTTAGCTTGCAGCCCACACAAGTGGTTCTATAAATAGAACCTTTGTGTAGAAGCATTGTCACTCTTGCTTGCAATTTCGTTTCTCTCTCTCTCACTCAAAGCCTTCATTCGTAGCAGCTAGCACTGAGATTGAAGGAATCCGTTCGTGTGGACTGATCATGTCCATTTGTAAGGATCACTAAATGGAGAAATTTTTAAATTCCGCTGCGCCTTGGATGGAAATTCTCCTTCAGTGGTATCAGAGCCACTTACGAAACCATGAATCTGATAACTGTTTATTTTCTGTATTTATACAATTAAAGACAGAATGAATCAAAGAATAAACGAGTAATTAAATCGAGATCTATCAAGTTATATATATGATATATATAATCCTGAGGCAAAATACGGTATATATGATATATTGTTTCTGTTTCATTCATTCAAACACTTAATGGTTGTTTTCCTTTGAGCGATCAATGGTCGTTTGCTTCTTGATCCGACATTAGTATGGTGAAGCAATGACGTGTTGATCAATCATACTGAATCAACAATCGAGAAGTGTTTGACGGTCTGAAATTGGTGCATTAGGGTTAGTGACGGTACAAGGGTTGTGTTGTCAAAGAGTTATGTGATTGGGGTTATGACTGCACAAGAGTTGTGCTTTCTAAAAGTGTTAACCGGTTAACGCATATGGTTAACCGGTTAACGCAAGATGAAATATAACTTTCTAACTATTTTTCAAACAGTGTTAACCGGTTAACGCATATGGTTAACCGGTTAACGCAAGACAGAAAACAAATTTTGAACAGATTTCAAACAGTGTTAACCGATTAACCATATGCGTTAACTGGTTAACGCAAGGCAGAAAACAATTTTGAACAGATTTTCAAACAGTGTTAACCGGTTAACGCATTTGGTTAACCGGTTAACGCAAGACAGAATACACCCGTTCGGCTAACTCTGCGTAGTGTGATCGGTCGTCGAAATTTAATTTGGTTTTAATTAATTAAAAGAATTAAAATTAATAATAATAATGTGTTTATTATTATTGTCTTGTGGTGATCGGTTATGGCCTTAGTTTTCCTTTATTTTGTTTTGGGTTTTAAAATACGACCTGCGTGTTGTGCCTCTCTCTTAAATCTCTCAATGTAACTTCTTTTCTCATCTCACTCCCTCGTATGTAAAACGAGTTTATTTTATGTAGTGTAATGATATGAAGAAAGCAAAGAAGTCAATGCCAAAGGAGGACAACCTTGAAGATCTTGCTTGGAGAAGCTTAGATCGTTATTAGGTTAGCTTAGGTTCTCTCATTGGCTTGGGAGAACAACTGCGCTAGGGGCCATAACTGTTTCATTATGTATGTATGTATGTTGATGCATGTGAATGTATGTTGATGCATGTGAGAGACGATTTATATGATAAATAAGCCGGTGAGATCAGAAAAATTGGAATTCCCTCAAATTAAATATTAAGTTTATGCTTTCCAAGTTTTAATACTCATCAAGACTAGTATCGGATAATGTAGGTTTCACCTACGCGAGGTGCATGTTCTATATTAGTAAGGTCCGATGGGATAATTGTAATATCCAACTGTTAAAACAATGGGTCAAACTTAACTAAACAAATTATAATAATATTATGTATGTTTGCTTTCCAAGTTTTAGCACTCATCAAGACTAGTATCGGATAATGTAGGTTTCGCCTACGCGAGGTGCATGTTCTGTATTAGTAAGGTGCGATGGGATAATTGTAATATCCAACTGCTAGAACGATGGGTCAAACTTAATTATAATAATATTATATATGTTTAGAAGCAAGAGTTGGGAATGATCCATATGATGGATTGGAATAAGGAGTTATTCACTCAACTGAAATTTTCGAGAGTTGTATGAGATACAATTGGAAGGAGTTCCTACCTAAATAACCTAGTTTTGTGTAATCCGCCTACGCGGACTTAGAACGAAGTGAAATATGGATCTCGACCCACTAGAAAATCTTCCAACGGGATTTTCCGAATCAAATGATGAGGGTCATTTGTTTTGAGTAAAATAGTGGGAGCATATTTAATTAAAGGCCTAATTAAATATGTCAATGATACTTATATTTTCATTAATCCTCATGTAAATTAACATGACAACAAACACCTCTAACAACATCTTGCGATCAATCCTTCACCAGGAAAAATTGTCTGGGACAAATTTTTTGGATTGGCACCGAAACCTGAGGATTGTCCTCAAACATGATAAAAAGCTGTATGTCTTGGAGAAACCTGTTCCTGAAGAGGAACCTCCTAGTTCTACACCTAAGGCAGAAGGAGATGCTTATAAGAAGCATGTCGATGATGCCAATGAAACTGCTTGTCTCATGCTAGCTACCATGAACTCAGAATTGTAAAAGCAACATGAGAACATGGCAGCGTTCGATATGTCGAACACCTTAAAATGCTCTATCAAGAGCAAGCAAGGCATGAAAGGTTTGAAGTTTCAAAAGCCTTTTTTCAAGGCAAGTTAGCTGAGGGAGCCCCTGTAGGTCCCCATGTGCTCAAGATGATTGGGTATGTCGAAAACCTTGAGAGATTGGGTTTTCCCCTCGGAAAGGAACTTGCGACTGATTTGATCTTGCAATCGTTGCCAGATAGATTCAGTCAATTTGTCCTAAATTTCAATATGAATGATATGGACAAATCTCTTTCTGAACTGCTGGCAATGTTAAGAACTGCTGAGCAGAATCTGAAGTCAAAAGGGAAGTCCATTCTGATGATCGGAAATGGAAAGGGACAGAACAAAAGGCCCACCAAGCAGGGTGATAAAGGGAAAGGCAAGGAAATTGCCAAACCCAAACCCACTGCTGCTGCTTTGAAGCCTAGTGGAGGCATAGCAAAAGAAGGCACCTGCTTCCATTGCGGTAAGACCGGACACTGAAAGAGAAACTGCCCAAAGTACCTGAAAGATAAGAAGAATGGAGTAGAGACTTCAACTTCAGGTATTTTTGTTATTGAAATTAATTTATCTACTTCTGCATCATGGGTATTAGATACTGGATGCGGTTCTCACATTTGTACAATGTGCAGGGACTAAAAAGGAATAGAGATTTGGCAAAAGGTGAAGTCGACCTACGAGTTGGCAATGGAGCAAAGGTTGCTGCTTTAGCCGTAGGAACTTATGTATTGACTTTACCTAGTGGTTTAATAATTCAGTTAGAGAACTGTTATTATGTACCTGCAATTAGCAGGAATATTATTTCCGTTTCTTGTTTGGACAAGTTTGGTTTTTCATTTATAATAAAGAACAATTGTTGCTCAATTTATTTGAATGATATATTCTATGCTACTGCACAAATGAACAATGGACTATATGTCCTTGATCTTGAAATGCCTATTTATAACATTAATACTAAAAGGATGAAACCTAATGAGTTAAATCCAACTTACCTTTGGCATTGTCGATTAGGCCACATAAATAAGAAACGCATTTCCAAACTCCATAAAGATGGACTCTTGGACTCTTTTGATTATGAATCATATGAGACATGCAGATCTTGTTTAATTGGAAAGATGACAAAGTCTCCATTCACAGGAAAAGGTGAAAGAGCTAATGATCTTTTGGCCCTCATACATACTGATGTATGTGGACCACTGAACATACCAGTCAGAGGAGGTTTTTAATACTTCATCACATTTACTGATGACTTCAGTAGATATGGTTATGTGTATTTAATGAAACATAAATCAGAGTCCTTTGAAAAGTTCAAGGAATTCAAGAATGAAGTACAAAACCAACTAGGTAAGAATATTAAAACTCTTCGATCAGATCGAGGTGGTGAGTATTTAAGCCTAGAGTTTGATGACCATCTGAAAGAGTGTGGGATCCTATCCCAACTTAATCCTCCTAGAACACCCCAATGGAATGGTGTATCTGAGAGAAGAAATCGAACCCTGTTAGACATGGTCCGATCCATGATGAGTCACACCGATCTTCCAAACTCCTTTTGGGGACATACACTATTGACAGCAGCTTACACACTTAACCGTGTTCCATCCAAAAAGGTTGAGAAGACACCATATGAGATATGGAGTGGTAAGAAAACACATATGTCTTACATGACGATTTGGGGTTGCGAAGTTTATGTGAAACGACAAATTTCAACTAAGCTTGAGCCCAAATCTGACAAATGCTTATTTGTGGGGTATCCTAAAGAAACAAGAGGGTATTACTTCTACAATCCTCCTGAGGGCAAAGTGTTTGTCGCTCGAACTGGAGTTTTCCTAGAAAAGGATTTTATTTCCAAAGGAATCAGTGGGAGGAAAGTAGAGCTTGAAGAAATTCAAGAATCATAAAGAACTGATACACCTATGGAGGAATTAGAGCAGGAAACACAAATAGTTGTGTAAGAGCAACCTGCTCAAGTAGAACAAGACCAGCGTAGGTCAGGCAGGATACGTCACCTACCTGAGATATATGGATATCTCATAACTGATCAAGGTGATGTATTACTCATGGATTCATCAAGAACGAAGATGAGCCTTGTGTCTACAAGAAGGTTAGTGGGAGCATGATTGTTTTCGTGGTATTATATGTAGATGACATATTACTCATTGGAAACGATGTCCCTACCTTGCAACAAGTAAAGTCTTGGTTGGGGAAATGCTTTTCTATGAAGGACCTAGGTGAAGCAGCCTATATATTAGGAATCAGAATCTATAGAGATAGATCACAAAAACTGCTTGGCCTAAGTCAGAGTACGTACATAGACAAAGTGCTGAGACGCTTTAATATGCATGATTCCAAGAAAGGATTCATACCTATGCAACATGGCATGTGTCTATCAAAAACACAATCCCCTTCAACTAAGGAAGAAAGGGATCGCATGAATAAGATTCCATATGCATCTGCAATAGGATCTATCATGTATGCCATGTTATGTACTCGACCAGATGTCTCATATGCTTTAAGTGCAACGAGTAGGTACCAATCTGATCCTGGTGATGCCCATTGGGTAGCTGTCAAGAATATCCTTAAGTACTTGAGAAGGACAAAGGACTCATTCTTGATATATGGAGGTCAGGAAGAGTTAGCTGTAATTGGATACACCGACGCTAGCTTCCAGACAGATAAGGATGACTTTAGATCGCAATCTGGTTATGTGTTTTGCTTAAACGGTGGCGCTGTGAGCTAGAAAAGTTCAAAGCAAGATACAGTTGCTGATTCTACAACCGAGGCCGAGTATATTGCTGCCTCAAGTGCAGTAAAGGAAGTTGTTTGGATTAAAAAGTTCATTAGTGAACTTGGCATAGTCCCTAGCATTGTGGATCCCATTGGTCTCTATTGTGATAACAATGGTGCTATCACATAAGCTAAGGAGCCTAGATCTCACCAAAGATCCAAACACATACTTAGGCGTTATCATCTCATTCGAGAGATAATAGATAGAGGAGATGCGAAAATATGTAGAGTACCTACACTTGACAATATTACTGACCCACTGACAAAGCCTCTTGCGCAACAGAAGCATGATGGCCATACTAGATCAATGGGCATTAGGGTTATGCCTGATTGGCTCTAGTGCTAGTGGGAGATTGTTGGTGTAAGCCCTAGAGGCCAATACTTTTGGTACTTGTATCGAACTATTTATTAATAATAAAAGGCTTTTTCTTTATTATGTTTGTTTAATAAAGTCCCTGGAATAGATAGTCCGTTTAATGTATCAAGTATGACTTAATCATGAGATCACATTAAACATAAGGAGACTATTCTTAAAGTATCCGTAGTCGAGATTTATTGTGAAGTGGGATAACATTAAAGCATGAAGACTATTATGTTTGTAGACTGATGATCACATCTCATGGATCATGGATAAGGAGTTATCAAGTCTTAAACATAGGTATGAATATTAAGAGTAATATTTATACCGGATTGACCCGCTATAAGAATACTATATAGAAAGTTATGCAAAGTGTCATAAGTTATTCTCATGGTGATAATGGTGTATACCACTCTTCGACCTGAAACCACTGTGGACCCTAGATGTAGAGTCGAGTGCTTTATTGTTGATCCAACGTTGTCCGTAACTGGATAACCATAAAGATAGTTGATGGGTACTCCACAAAGCATGCTGAGGGACATGAGTGACCTAGATGGAATTTGCCCATCCTGCGTAACAGGATAAATGTCTATGGGCCCAATATTGAACTGGACAAGGATGACACGGTCTATGCCTTGTGTTCAATATAGACATAAGGGAAAAAAGGTAATTATACACATAATTATTATCACAGAAGGACTTGTCAAATCACATAACATTTTCGTATCTTGGGTAGCAGTGATGTGTTGCTAGATATCGCTCACTGTTTATTATATTAAATACGTGATTTAATATAATTGCCAACGCCGCGAAAACCTATAGGGTCACACACAAAGGACGGATTGATGAGAGATAGAGTAATTAAGGAATACTGTAATGTACGGTTACCTTAAGTGAATTGTAGAACATCGTAAGGTACGATGTACTTAAGTAGAATACGAAATATGGTAAGGTACCAAACACTTAAGTGATTTTGGCATATTATGAGATATGAGACAGATACACTTGAGTGGGCTTTTTAGCTTGCAACCCACACAAGTGGTTCTATAAATAGAACCTTTATGTAGAAGCATTGTCACTCTTGCTTGCAATTTCGTTTCTCTCTCTCTCTCTCTCTCTCACTCAGAGCCTTCATTTGTAGCAGCTAGCACTGAGATTGAAGGAATCCGTTCGTATGGACTGAGTAGAGACGTTGTTATCGTTCAACGTTCATGATCGCCACAAGAGGTAACGATTCTATCACTGATCATGCCCATTCGTAAGGATCACTAAATGGAGAAATTTTTAAATTCCGCTGCGCCTTGGATGGAAATTCTCCTTCAGCGACTAGGCCATACTAAGAGAGGTCGTAGTAAAGAAAATAATGAAATCAAAGTATAACATAAGAGTGATTCCCCAAGACTTCATTCTTGGAGACCTTGTCCTAATAAAGACTAACATAACAAAGAAGAATGTTGTCGAAGGAAAATTAGCTCTCAAGTGGAAATGGATACACCGAGTCATCACCAACACTGGTAGAGGGGCATATACCCTTGAGACACTTACAGGAGAACCTATCCCCAAAACATGGTGCATAACTAAATTGAATTTTTTTACATCTAATGTGTGAGACAAACCATGAATTATTTCCTTGATTAATATAAAGATTTTATATACTTTTTTCTCCTATTTCTTTTCTCTCGTTTCTTTTATAATTATTTTACACAATATATAAAAAAACATAATAAAGACCTTTACAAAGGTCTCTGCCTATCCAAGAAGGGAAATAAAAATCATAATCCCACAACACCAATACGATGGTTCGATAACCTCACTCAACTGGATAATCACCACTGATATGAACATTCGTGTGAAGAGTTCCACCATTTCCCAAGTTTTAAGCAGGTAAAATTGGTAAAGCAAGGAAACCATTTTCCGAGAATTTTCTAACAAGAAGGAACATGATAGACATTCATGCAAAACAAGCAACATAAAGGAAAGCGTAAAAGTTGAATACACAATGTAAAATCGGAAATATATTATGTAGTTCCATGTTCAATATAGTATAAATTGGACCGGGAGTATGTTCCATGGACCAAGGAAACAAAGATATTACATAAATAATGAAAAAGATAAATCCTTTAGGATCAATTTTCCATCAACCACGTCATTCTCTAGACCTTCCCCTTCACTCACCTATTGAACTCTAGGATTGAGGATGACAACCTGATCCAACACATTCTAGAAATCCTTTTTTTCCGCATCAAGAAGGTGGTCAATAGCCCGAGCCTTCTCATTTGGAAGATTTTTTTCCTTTGTAACAGGTCCACTTTTTCTTAAATAAAATATTGCACTCTCTCTTACACTTCATGGGACTACTTCACCTTTGACTCTCACTCATCCTTTTGTTTTTCCAGCTTTTTAGAGATAAATCTCACGTCTTCGTTGAGCTTTTTTAGCTTCACTTTAAACAGATTCACATCTTTACATACTTCTTCAACTTCTCCCTCACCTATGACAACTACACCTAACACCTATCGGGATATATCTCCCCTTATCACATTCCTTTTGAGTCTGGTTAAAAGCGAGTAATTGAGAATCAATCATGTTTTGAGAAGATTTGAGTTGCTTCTTTAACTAAAGGTTTTTGATATGTGGTTTCTCCTTTTATGTGGAAAAATACTTATTTGAAATAAACATCAAGTAGTTCATAGTGAGAAGCCTTGCCACATAAGGGATGCACGTTGCAACAAATTATTGATAGCAGAGATTATGTCTATTATCCTAGCTATTGAGAATGTCAACGTGAAAGGTTGGCATAATGTGTGAATCGAGAGTGGTTCTTGTAACACCCTTCTAAAATACCCCAAATATTTAATTAAAATAGCAATATATCAATCAGAGTAATTATGCAATTAAGGGTGTCACACAAACAATTCACACCATTCACCATACTAACTGTCGTGCTCTTTTATTAATTCAAAACATAAAGTATTTGCACAATACGCAGCGGATAGAAATCAAATCAATCATGCAAAACATGTAACACATTACATGTAAAATTATTCAACAAGGTAAAACATCCCGTCCCGATGTTACATCTATCAGAGCATGACCCACTAAGGAGACTACACTAGAATCCAAGCACTAGCTTCTACTCAATCACTGCTCGTTACCTGAAAAATAGTTGTAAGGGTGAGTTCCTCAATCGATATAAAAAGCATTATAAAATATCATGTAATGCTAAGTAAATAACGCATTAATCACCCTAATCATACCACACATTCAGTAACGGCACATCAACTCAAATATCATACTCAATACCAACACAATTCATACTCATACTCAATGCCAACACAAACACACGTATAATATTGGAATACATCCATTCATATTACACGCCATACATACATTATGCAATGAGACTCCATGCATGCGGTACCGACTATTCGTGAACATATAGTTCAACCTCACCGATCAAATCCAGATACGGCTACCAAGCCCACTAGTCCCACTCATTTGAGACCTAGTGACTCACTCACTAATTCCTCACCATGGGAATTAGCTACCACCCCAAGGGCTATGCTATGCACGCTAATCACCTAGCATGCAAACATCAACAACAATCCACAATGATTTACTCACTAATTCCTCACCATGGGAATTAGCTACCACCATAAAGGCCACAATATGCATGCTAATTCCTCTAGCAATGCAACATCATCAACAACAATCCACAATGGACATATGCTCACACTCTAAGCCATAAAACAGTCCATCCACAATTACATACATAATATATACATTCACAACATTATGCATATTTTCACACATCATTAGCATATTTATCACATAATCATATCATGTCATGCCAAATAATTCAATCACAGTATTAGCACACTCTACTAATACCTATCCTACTCAAAACAACGGGAACTAATCCCTACTATATCACACACCGATATAGGCCAATCACCAATTATGTTCACAACATTAAAATATCAATTTTTCCAATTTCCAACAGTGTTAACCGGTTAACGCCCTGGGTTAACCGGTTAACGCAGGACAGAACACGCTTCCTGGCCAATTTTAACAGTGTTAACCGGTTAACGCCCTGGGTTAACCGGTTAACGCAGACAGAACAGCAATATTTTCATAACTCACAACAGTGTTAACCGGTTAACGCCCTGGGTTAACCGGTTAACGCAGACAAAACAGCAATTTTTCACAATTCATAACAGTGTTAACCGGTTAACGCCCTGGGTTAACCGGTTAACGCAAGACAGAAAGCTGTTCCTGCGCTAACACGAAGCAGAATGCAGAATTCTCCGCATTTTCCGCCGTTGGAGGACTTCCGGACCTCCGATTCCGATTCCGTAAAAAGCTATACGTTCGGAAAATCACTACCCATCCAATTACAGATTCAATTACGACTTTAGCACAGTTTATTCATCACAATTTTTCAGCACTCATCATCCCAATTAGGGTCAATTCAACGGTTCATCACTACCCATTACATGTTAACCCATAATACCCATTAAACGACGATAAACCCCCCTTACCTGAGTTAATCCGGCGAATCTTTAAGCTTCAAGCTTTTCTCTTCTCCGACCTTCTTCCTCTTGCTCTGTCTCTTTGCCCTTTTCCTCTTTTTGAGCCGCTTCTCTGTTTTCACGTGAAAACTCTTTTTACCAAAATGGAACTCTTTTTCCTTATTTCCAACTTATATATTTTCCAATAATTATTATTCCAATAATAATAATAATAATAATCCAATAATTCCAATTATTTAATTAAATTAATAAATATAATATTAACTTAAATTAAATAATTAGCTTATTTTTATCGGGGTGTTACAACTCTCCCCCACTAAAAGAGTTTTCGTCCTCGAAAACATACCTCAAGCGAATAACTCTGGATAGGACTCCTTCATCTGGCTCTCAAGTTCCCAAGTCACATTGCCACCTGCTGGTCCTCCCCAAGCTACCTTCACCAAGGCAATCTCTTTACCCCGCAACTGCTTCAACTCTCGATCCTCGATCCTCATAGGTGATGTTTCAACAGTCAGGTTATCTCTCACCTGTACATCATCTATTTGGACTACATGCGACGGATCAGGAATGTACCTCCTCAACTGAGACACATGAAAAACCTCATGCAAATTCGCAAGTGACGGCGGTAAAGCGATACGATAGGCTACCTCCCATATCCTCTCCAAAATCTGATAAGGACCAATAAATCGAGGTGTCAACTTCTTCGACTTCAAAGCTCGACCAACACCAGTTATCGGGGTAACACGGAGAAACACGTGATCTCCCTCTTGAAACTCAAGTGACTTCCTTCTCTTGTCATGATAACTCTTCTGACGACTCTGAGCAATTCTCATCTTCTCCTGAATCATCTTAATCTTTTCCGTAGTCTGTTGAACAATCTCCGGTCCAACCACAGCACTCTCACCGGACTCATACCAACATAAAGGTGTCCGACATCTCCTACCATACAAAGCTTCAAACGGTGCCATACCAATGCTCGAATGAAAACTATTGTTGTAGGTAAACTCAATCAAAGGTAAATAACAATCCCAAGCACCTCCCTTTTCCAAAACACAAGCCCTCAAAAGATCCTCCAGTGACTGAATCGTCCTCTCAGTCTGACCATCAGTCTGCGGATGATATGCAGAACTCAATCTCAGCTTAGTTCCCAAAGCCTTCTGCAAACCTTCCCAAAACTTCGATGTAAATCTAGGATCTCTGTCCGAAACAATACTCGACGGAATACCATGCAAACTTACAATCTTCTCAATATACAACTCGGCTAATCTCTCTAACGGATAATCCATTCTGATCGGAATGAAATGAGCCGATTTCGTCAATCTATCAACAATCACCCAAATGGCTTCAAAATTCTTAATTGTTCTCGGTAAACCAGAAACAAAATCCATACTGATACTATCCCACTTCCACTCTGGAATAGCCAACGGTTGCATTAGCCCAGACGGCTTCTGATGCTCAATCTTTGACTTCTGACAAGTCAAACAAGAATAAACAAAACTCGCAATTTCTCTTTTCATTCCCGGCCACCAAAATAACTTCTTCAAATCATGATACATCTTCGTAGCCCCAGGATGAATACTCAGGCCACTACGATGTCCTTCCTCAAGAATACTCTTCTTAAGTTCGGTAACATCCGGAATACACACCCGATTACCAAATTTCAAAACACCATTCTCATCCACTCTGAATTCGCCACCTTGACCTTGATTCACTAGAGTCAACTTATCAACCAAAAGTACATCGGATTTCTGACCCTCTCTGATCTCATCCAGAATACCACTCGTTAACTTCAACATTCCCAATTTAACACTATTGTGAGTACTCTCACACACCAAACTCAAGTCTCTAAACTGCTCAATTAAATCCAATTCTCTAACCATTAACATAGACATATGCAATGATTTCCGACTCAATGCATCAGCCACTACGTTTGCTTTACCCGGATGGTAATTCAAACCAAAGTCATAATCCTTCAGAAACTCTAACCATCTCCTCTGTCTCATATTCAGCTCTTTCTGATCAAACAAATACTTTAAACTTTTATGGTCACTGAAAACCTCAAATCTTGACCCGTACAAGTAATGTCTCCATAACTTCAGAACAAATACCACAACTGCCAACTCTAAATCGTGTGTCGGATAGTTCCTCTCATGAACCCTCAGTTGTCTCGAAGCATAAGCTATAACCTGCTTATTCTGCATCAACACACCACCCAAACCCAACAATGAAGCATCACAGTAAACCTCAAATGATTCCGATGGACTCGGTAATATCAGAATAGGAGCAGTAGTCAACCTTCTCTTTAACTCTTGGAAACCTTCTTCACATTTTGAGTCCCAAACAAACGCTTGCCCCTTCCTAGTCAACATCGTCAACGGTAACGCCAACTTAGAAAATCCCTCAATGAACTTCCTATAATATCCTGCAAGTCCAAGAAAACTCCTTATCTCAGAAACTGACTTCGGAGCTTCCCACTTAGATACCGCTTCTATCTTAGAAGGATCAACAGCAACACCATCTCTTGAAATCACATGACCAAGAAAACTAACCTCTTCTAACCAAAATTCACACTTTGACAGTTTAGCAAATAACTTCTTTTCTCGTAGAACTCCTAAAACCATTCTCAAATGCTCAGTATGCTCTTCTTCCGATTTCGAATACACCAAAATATCGTCAATAAACACCACAACCAACTGATCTAGGTACGGATGGAAAATCCTATTCATATACTCCATAAATACTCCAGGCGCATTAGTTACACCAAAAGGCATTACAGAATACTCATAATGTCCATACCTTGTTCTGAAAGCAGTCTTCTGAATATCCTCAGTTTTCACACGTATCTGATGATATCCCGACCTCAAATCTATTTTGCTGAACACACTCGCACCAACTAACTGATCCATCAAATCATCAATCCTCGGCAAAGGATACCGATTCTTGATCGTCACTTTATTCAGTTGCCTGTAGTCCACACACAACCTCATAGTACCTTCTTTCTTCTTAACCAATAACACTGGTGCACCCCACGGTGACACACTCGGACGAATAAATTTCTTATCCAACAGATCTTCCAACTGACTCTTCAATTCAGTTAACTCAACAGCAGACATACGGTACGGAGCCATCGACATCGGCCTAGTACCAGGTACCAAATCAATCGAGAACTCAACTTCACGCTCTGGCGGTAATTCATTCACTTCTTCAGGAAACACATCAGGAAAATCACACACCACAGCTAGATCGCAAATCACCAGTTTATCTTTAGCCTCCAAAGTCGCTAACAGCATAAACAACTCTGCCCCATCTACTACTGCCTCATTCACCTGCCTTGCTGATAGAAACAAACTCTTTCCTTCCTCAATCTCAGGAAAGATCACAGTCTTATCAAAACAGTTGATATAGACTCGGTTAAACACCAACCAGTTCATACCCAGAATAACGTCAACCTGCACTAGTGGAAGACACACTAGGTCCATCCCAAAGTCTCTACCAAAAATACTCAAAGGACAATTTAAACAAACTGAAGTAGTAGTCACTGAACCCTTCGCAGGAGTATCAATCACCATACTTCCATGCATCTCAGATATCTCTAACTTAAGTTTCACAGCACAATCCAAAGATATAAAGGAATGAGTAGCACCTGTGTCAATAATAGCTACAAGAGGAAAGCCATTAATATAACACGTACCTCGGATCAAACGATCATCTACAGAAGTCTCAGAACCCGATAAAGCAAAGACCTTGCCTCCCGACTGGTTCTCTCTCTTCGGCTTAGGACACTGTGGACTGATATGACCCACTTCTCCACAGTTGAAACAAGTCACAGTCTTCAACCGGCACTCTGCAGCCAAGTGCCCACCTTTTCCACACTTAAAACACTTCTTCTCATTACTGGTACACTCATGGATACGATGTCCAGCCTGACGACATCTGAAACACTTAGCAGGGGCACTGGAGTCTCCCCCACTAGGCCTCTTCATCCCACTCTGTCTCTGGAAACCTTTGCCAGCTGCATACGGTTTCCCACGATCATTTTGATTCTTGCCTTTCCTATCAACCCTCTGCTGATAGCTCTCCGCTCTAGCCTTGGTATCTTGTTCAAAAATCCTGCAACAGTCAACCAAATCAGAAAACACTCTAATCCGCTGATACCCAATAGCCTGCTTGATCTCGGGACGTAACCCGTTCTCAAACTTCACACATTTTGAAAATTCCCCAGTAGCCTCGTTATAGGGAGTGTAATACTTCGACAGCTCTGTGAACTTAGCAGCATACTCAGTAACAGACCGGTTGTCCTGCTTCAATTCCAAGAACTCTATCTCTTTCTTTCCTATAACATCCTCTGGAAAATACTTCCTCAGGAATCTCTCTCTGAACACAGCCCAAGTGATCTCAGCATTCCCAGCAGATTCCAACTCAGTGCGGGTAGCAACCCACCAATCATCTGCTTCCTCTGACAGCATATGCGTACCGAATCTGACCTTCTGATTATCGGCACACTTAGTCACTCGGAAGATCCTCTCGATCTCCTTTAACCACTTCTGAGTGCCATCTGGATCGTATGCTCCCTTGAACATTGGAGGATTGCTCTTCTGGAACTCACTCAGTTGACGAGCAGCTCCCATTCCCACAACATTCGGATTCCCTCCAAGTACTCCAGCTAGCATACCCAGAGCCTCAGCAATCGCAGCATCATCTCTACCTCTTCCAGCCATCTCTATTCTGAGTTAATCCAACAAGATAAAACAATAAGTACTGATAGGGTTACACAACACCTATCCCGTACAGGGAAAACAGAATAATTATGACTCGACTCGACCGACTATGCTCTGATACCACTAATGTAACACCCTTCTAAAATACCCCAAATATTTAATTAAAATAGCAATATATCAATCAGAGTAATTATGCAATTAAGGGTGTCACACAAACAATTCACACCATTCACCATACTAACTGTCATGCTCTTTTATTAATTCAAAACATAAAGTATTTGCACAATACGCAGCGGATAGAAATCAAATCAATCATGCAAAACATGTAACACATTACATGTAAAATTATTCAACAAGGTAAAACATCCCGTCCCGATGTTACATCTATCAGAGCATGACCCACTAAGGAGACTACACTAGAATCCAAGCACTAGCTTCTACTCAATCACTGCTCGTTACCTGAAAAATAGTTGTAAGGGTGAGTTCCTCAATCGATATAAAAAGCATTATAAAATATCATGTAATGCTAAGTAAATAACGCATTAATCACCCTAATCATACCACACATTCAGTAACGGCACATCAACTCAAATATCATACTCAATACCAACACAATTCATACTCATACTCAATGCCAACACAAACACACGTATAATATTGGAATACATCCATTCATATTACACGCCATACATACATTATGCAATGAGACTCCATGCATGCGGTACCGACTATTCGTGAACATATAGTTCAACCTCACCGATCAAATCCAGATACGGATACCAAGCCCACTAGTCCCACTCATTTGAGACCTAGTGACTCACTCACTAATTCCTCACCATGGGAATTAGCTACCACCCCAAGGGCTATGCTATGCACGCTAATCACCTAGCATGCAAACATCAACAACAATCCACAATGATTTACTCACTAATTCCTCACCATGGGAATTAGCTACCACCATAAAGGCCACAATATGCATGCTAATTCCTCTAGCAATGCAACATCATCAACAACAATCCACAATGGACATATGCTCACACTCTAAGCCATAAAACAGTCCATCCACAATTACATACATAATATATACATTCACAACATTATGCATATTTTCACACATCATTAGCATATTTATCACATAATCATATCATGTCATGCCAAATAATTCAATCACAGTATTAGCACACTCTACTAATACCTATCCTACTCAAAACAACGGGAACTAATCCCTACTATATCACACACCGATATAGGCCAATCACCAATTATGTTCACAACATTAAAATATCAATTTTTCCAATTTCCAACAGTGTTAACCGGTTAACGCCCTGGGTTAACCGGTTAACGCAGGACAGAACACGCTTCCTGGCCAATTTTAACAGTGTTAACCGGTTAACGCCCTGGGTTAACCGGTTAACGCAGACAGAACAGCAATATTTTCACAACTCACAACAGTGTTAACCGGTTAACGCCCTGGGTTAACCGGTTAACGCAGACAAAACAGCAATTTTTCACAATTCATAACAGTGTTAACCGGTTAACGCCCTGGGTTAACCGGTTAACGCAAGACAGAAAGCTGTTCCTGCGCTAACACGAAGCAGAATGCAGAATTCTCCGCATTTTCCGCCGTTGGAGGACTTCCGGACCTCCGATTCCGATTCCGTAAAAAGCTATACGTTCGGAAAATCACTACCCATCCAATTACAGATTCAATTACGACTTTAGCACAGTTTATTCATCACAATTTTTCAGCACTCATCATCCCAATTAGGGTCAATTCAACGGTTCATCACTACCCATTACATGTTAACCCATAATACCCATTAAACGACGATAAACCCCCCTTACCTGAGTTAATCCGGCGAATCTTTAAGCTTCAAGCTTTTCTCTTCTCCGACCTTCTTCCTCTTGCTCTGTCTCTTTGCCCTTTTCCTCTTTTTGAGCCGCTTCTCTGTTTTCACGTGAAAACTCTTTTTACCAAAATGGAACTCTTTTTTCCTTATTTCCAACTTATATATTTTCCAATAATTATTATTCCAATAATAATAATAATAATAATAATCCAATAATTCCAATTATTTAATTAAATTAATAAATATAATATTAACTTAAATTAAATAATTAGCTTATTTTTATCGGGGTGTTACAACTCTCCCCCACTAAAAGAGTTTTCGTCCTCGAAAACATACCTCAAGCGAATAACTCTGGATAGGACTCCTTCATCTGGCTCTCAAGTTCCCAAGTCACATTGCCACCTGCTGGTCCTCCCCAAGCTACCTTCACCAAGGCAATCTCTTTACCCCGCAACTGCTTCAACTCTCGATCCTCGATCCTCATAGGTGATGTTTCAACAGTCAGGTTATCTCTCACCTGTACATCATCTATTTGGACTACATGCGACGGATCAGGAATGTACCTCCTCAACTGAGACACATGAAAAACCTCATGCAAATTCGCAAGTGACGGCGGTAAAGCGATACGATAGGCTACCTCCCCTATCCTCTCCAAAATCTGATAAGGACCAATAAATCGAGGTGTCAACTTCTTCGACTTCAAAGCTCGACCAACACCAGTTATCGGGGTAACACGGAGAAACACGTGATCTCCCTCTTGAAACTCAAGTGACTTCCTTCTCTTGTCATGATAACTCTTCTGACGACTCTGAGCAATTCTCATCTTCTCCTGAATCATCTTAATCTTTTCCGTAGTCTGTTGAACAATCTCCGGTCCAACCACAGCACTCTCACCGGACTCATACCAACATAAAGGTGTCCGACATCTCCTACCATACAAAGCTTCAAACGGTGCCATACCAATGCTCGAATGAAAACTATTGTTGTAGGTAAACTCAATCAAAGGTAAATAACAATCCCAAGCACCTCCCTTTTCCAAAACACAAGCCCTCAAAAGATCCTCCAGTGACTGAATCGTCCTCTCAGTCTGACCATCAGTCTGCGGATGATATGCAGAACTCAATCTCAGCTTAGTTCCCAAAGCCTTCTGCAAACCTTCCCAAAACTTCGATGTAAATCTAGGATCTCTGTCCGAAACAATACTCGACGGAATACCATGCAAACTTACAATCTTCTCAATATACAACTCGGCTAATCTCTCTAACGGATAATCCATTCTGATCGGAATGAAATGAGCCGATTTCGTCAATCTATCAACAATCACCCAAATGGCTTCAAAATTCTTAATTGTTCTCGGTAAACCAGAAACAAAATCCATACTGATACTATCCCACTTCCACTCTGGAATAGCCAACGGTTGCATTAGCCCAGACGGCTTCTGATGCTCAATCTTTGACTTCTGACAAGTCAAACAAGAATAAACAAAACTCGCAATTTCTCTTTTCATTCCCGGCCACCAAAATAACTTCTTCAAATCATGATACATCTTCGTAGCCCCAGGATGAATACTCAGGCCACTACGATGTCCTTCCTCAAGAATACTCTTCTTAAGTTCGGTAACATCCGGAATACACACCCGATTACCAAATTTCAAAACACCATTCTCATCCACTCTGAATTCGCCACCTTGACCTTGATTCACTAGAGTCAACTTATCAACCAAAAGTACATCGGATTTCTGACCCTCTCTGATCTCATCCAGAATACCACTCGTTAACTTCAACATTCCCAATTTAACACTATTGTGAGTACTCTCACACACCAAACTCAAGTCTCTAAACTGCTCAATTAAATCCAATTCTCTAACCATTAACATAGACATATGCAATGATTTCCGACTCAATGCATCAGCCACTACGTTTGCTTTACCCGGATGGTAATTCAAACCAAAGTCATAATCCTTCAGAAACTCTAACCATCTCCTCTGTCTCATATTCAGCTCTTTCTGATCAAACAAATACTTTAAACTTTTATGGTCACTGAAAACCTCAAATCTTGACCCGTACAAGTAATGTCTCCATAACTTCAGAACAAATACCACAACTGCCAACTCTAAATCGTGTGTCGGATAGTTCCTCTCATGAACCCTCAGTTGTCTCGAAGCATAAGCTATAACCTGCTTATTCTGCATCAACACACCACCCAAACCCAACAATGAAGCATCACAGTAAACCTCAAATGATTCCGATGGACTCGGTAATATCAGAATAGGAGCAGTAGTCAACCTTCTCTTTAACTCTTGGAAACCTTCTTCACATTTTGAGTCCCAAACAAACGCTTGCCCCTTCCTAGTCAACATCGTCAACGGTAACGCCAACTTAGAAAATCCCTCAATGAACTTCCTATAATATCCTGCAAGTCCAAGAAAACTCCTTATCTCAGAAACTGACTTCGGAGCTTCCCACTTAGATACCGCTTCTATCTTAGAAGGATCAACAGCAACACCATCTCTTGAAATCACATGACCAAGAAAACTAACCTC
Source organism: Lathyrus oleraceus (assembly GCF_024323335.1). Lineage (NCBI taxonomy): Eukaryota > Viridiplantae > Streptophyta > Magnoliopsida > Fabales > Fabaceae > Lathyrus > Lathyrus oleraceus. The sequence continues at coordinate 391,147,861 of NC_066580.1, forward strand.
TTCTAACCAAAATTCACACTTTGACAGTTTAGCAAATAACTTCTTTTCTCGTAGAACTCCTAAAACCATTCTCAAATGCTCAGTATGCTCTTCTTCCGATTTCGAATACACCAAAATATCGTCAATAAACACCACAACCAACTGATCTAGGTACGGATGGAAAATCCTATTCATATACTCCATAAATACTCCAGGCGCATTAGTTACACCAAAAGGCATTACAGAATACTCATAATGTCCATACCTTGTTCTGAAAGCAGTCTTCTGAATATCCTCAGTTTTCACACGTATCTGATGATATCCCGACCTCAAATCTATTTTGCTGAACACACTCGCACCAACTAACTGATCCATCAAATCATCAATCCTCGGCAAAGGATACCGATTCTTGATCGTCACTTTATTCAGTTGCCTGTAGTCCACACACAACCTCATAGTACCTTCTTTCTTCTTAACCAATAACACTGGTGCACCCCACGGTGACACACTCGGACGAATAAATTTCTTATCCAACAGATCTTCCAACTGACTCTTCAATTCAGTTAACTCAACAGCAGACATACGGTACGGAGCCATCGACATCGGCCTAGTACCAGGTACCAAATCAATCGAGAACTCAACTTCACGCTCTGGCGGTAATTCATTCACTTCTTCAGGAAACACATCAGGAAAATCACACACCACAGCTAGATCGCAAATCACCAGTTTATCTTTAGCCTCCAAAGTCGCTAACAGCATAAACAACTCTGCCCCATCTACTACTGCCTCATTCACCTGCCTTGCTGATAGAAACAAACTCTTTCCTTCCTCAATCTCAGGAAAGATCACAGTCTTATCAAAACAGTTGATATAGACTCGGTTAAACACCAACCAGTTCATACCCAGAATAACGTCAACCTGCACTAGTGGAAGACACACTAGGTCCATCCCAAAGTCTCTACCAAAAATACTCAAAGGACAATTTAAACAAACTGAAGTAGTAGTCACTGAACCCTTCGCAGGAGTATCAATCACCATACTTCCATGCATCTCAGATATCTCTAACTTAAGTTTCACAGCACAATCCAAAGATATAAAGGAATGAGTAGCACCTGTGTCAATAATAGCTACAAGAGGAAAGCCATTAATATAACACGTACCTCGGATCAAACGATCATCTACAGAAGTCTCAGAACCCGATAAAGCAAAGACCTTGCCTCCCGACTGGTTCTCTCTCTTCGGCTTAGGACACTGTGGACTGATATGACCCACTTCTCCACAGTTGAAACAAGTCACAGTCTTCAACCGGCACTCTGCAGCCAAGTGCCCACCTTTTCCACACTTAAAACACTTCTTCTCATTACTGGTACACTCATGGATACGATGTCCAGCCTGACGACATCTGAAACACTTAGCAGGGGCACTGGAGTCTCCCCCACTAGGCCTCTTCATCCCACTCTGTCTCTGGAAACCTTTGCCAGCTGCATACGGTTTCCCACGATCATTTTGATTCTTGCCTTTCCTATCAACCCTCTGCTGATAGCTCTCCGCTCTAGCCTTGGTATCTTGTTCAAAAATCCTGCAACAGTCAACCAAATCAGAAAACACTCTAATCCGCTGATACCCAATAGCCTGCTTGATCTCGGGACGTAACCCGTTCTCAAACTTCACACATTTTGAAAATTCCCCAGTAGCCTCGTTATAGGGAGTGTAATACTTCGACAGCTCTGTGAACTTAGCAGCATACTCAGTAACAGACCGGTTGTCCTGCTTCAATTCCAAGAACTCTATCTCTTTCTTTCCTATAACATCCTCTGGAAAATACTTCCTCAGGAATCTCTCTCTGAACACAGCCCAAGTGATCTCAGCATTCCCAGCAGATTCCAACTCAGTGCGGGTAGCAACCCACCAATCATCTGCTTCCTCTGACAGCATATGCGTACCGAATCTGACCTTCTGATTATCGGCACACTCAGTCACTCGGAAGATCCTCTCGATCTCCTTTAACCACTTCTGAGTGCCATCTGGATCGTATGCTCCCTTGAACATTGGAGGATTGCTCTTCTGGAACTCACTCAGTTGACGAGCAGCTCCCATTCCCACAACATTCGGATTCCCTCCAAGTACTCCAGCTAGCATACCCAGAGCCTCAGCAATCGCAGCATCATCTCTACCTCTTCCAGCCATCTCTATTCTGAGTTAATCCAACAAGATAAAACAATAAGTACTGATAGGGTTACACAACACCTATCCCGTACAGGGAAAACAGAATAATTATGACTCGACTCGACCGACTATGCTCTGATACCACTAATGTAACACCCTTCTAAAATACCCCAAATATTTAATTAAAATAGCAATATATCAATCAGAGTAATTATGCAATTAAGGGTGTCACACAAACAATTCACACCATTCACCATACTAACTGTCATGCTCTTTTATTAATTCAAAACATAAAGTATTTGCACAATACGCAGCGGATAGAAATCAAATCAATCATGCAAAACATGTAACACATTACATGTAAAATTATTCAACAAGGTAAAACATCCCGTCCCGATGTTACATCTATCAGAGCATGACCCACTAAGGAGACTACACTAGAATCCAAGCACTAGCTTCTACTCAATCACTGCTCGTTACCTGAAAAATAGTTGTAAGGGTGAGTTCCTCAATCGATATAAAAAGCATTATAAAATATCATGTAATGCTAAGTAAATAACGCATTAATCACCCTAATCATACCACACATTCAGTAACGGCACATCAACTCAAATATCATACTCAATACCAACACAATTCATACTCATACTCAATGCCAACACAAACACACGTATAATATTGGAATACATCCATTCATATTACACGCCATACATACATTATGCAATGAGACTCCATGCATGCGGTACCGACTATTCGTGAACATATAGTTCAACCTCACCGATCAAATCCAGATACGGCTACCAAGCCCACTAGTCCCACTCATTTGAGACCTAGTGACTCACTCACTAATTCCTCACCATGGGAATTAGCTACCACCCCAAGGGCTATGCTATGCACGCTAATCACCTAGCATGCAAACATCAACAACAATCCACAATGATTTACTCACTAATTCCTCACCATGGGAATTAGCTACCACCATAAAGGCCACAATATGCATGCTAATTCCTCTAGCAATGCAACATCATCAACAACAATCCACAATGGACATATGCTCACACTCTAAGCCATAAAACAGTCCATCCACAATTACATACATAATATATACATTCACAACATTATGCATATTTTCACACATCATTAGCATATTTATCACATAATCATATCATGTCATGCCAAATAATTCAATCACAGTATTAGCACACTCTACTAATACCTATCCTACTCAAAACAACGGGAACTAATCCCTACTATATCACACACCGATATAGGCCAATCACCAATTATGTTCACAACATTAAAATATCAATTTTTCCAATTTCCAACAGTGTTAACCGGTTAACGCCCTGGGTTAACCGGTTAACGCAGGACAGAACACGCTTCCTGGCCAATTTTAACAGTGTTAACCGGTTAACGCCCTGGGTTAACCGGTTAACGCAGACAGAACAGCAATATTTTCACAACTCACAACAGTGTTAACCGGTTAACGCCCTGGGTTAACCGGTTAACGCAGACAAAACAGCAATTTTTCACAATTCATAACAGTGTTAACCGGTTAACGCCCTGGGTTAACCGGTTAACGCAAGACAGAAAGCTGTTCCTGCTCTAACACGAAGCAGAATGCAGAATTCTCCGCATTTTCCGCCGTTGGAGGACTTCCGGACCTCCGATTCCGATTCCGTAAAAAGCTATACGTTCGGAAAATCACTACCCATCCAATTACAGATTCAATTACGACTTTAGCACAGTTTATTCATCACAATTTTTCAGCACTCATCATCCCAATTAGGGTCAATTCAACGGTTCATCACTACCCATTACATGTTAACCCATAATACCCATTAAACGACGATAAACCCCCCTTACCTGAGTTAATCCGGCGAATCTTTAAGCTTCAAGCTTTTCTCTTCTCCGACCTTCTTCCTCTTGCTCTGTCTCTTTGCCCTTTTCCTCTTTTTGAGTCGCTTCTCTGTTTTCACGTGAAAACTCTTTTTACCAAAATGGAACTCTTTTTTCCTTATTTCCAACTTATATATTTTCCAATAATTATTATTCCAATAATAATAATAATAATAATCCAATAATTCCAATTATTTAATTAAATTAATAAATATAATATTAACTTAAATTAAATAATTAGCTTATTTTTATCGGGGTGTTACAGTTCTCAAACGGTCATTCAAACTCTTTGGAAAGAGGAGTTGATTTATGCGGATCTCTAGAATAGATAGCCTTGCTGCAAATTTTACAAGTGAATTAGTTTACTCGCATATCTTTAGAGAGTGAGACAATTGTGCAGACAAGCTCGCAAATTATAACCATAATATATTGGATTTTTTGTGGTGGGACAAACTTCCACACTTCATTAAGAATGAGTTTTTAATAGACCATTTTGATTTGTCTAACTTCTGATTTGCTTAACTCCTCGAGTTCTTCTCCTGGTTTTTGTTGGTTTTGGCCTATTTTCTTTTTCTTTGTTCATATTTTTATTTTTAATTGTACTTTTTATTTTTATTTATTTTCCTTTTCTTTTTTTATGGATCGGAATTGACCCCATTTTTTTCATTTTTTTTATAATATAGTATTAACTATTAAAAAAACTTAAATCTCTAAAAATTCTCATTTTTGATCACTTAAAAAATTTACCTAAACTTTTGTAATTATATTTTTAGAGTTTTATTTCAACTTTCAAACTTATAAAAAAATTTCAAACATTAAAAATTAGTGAATATTACAATATTCTAAAATTTGATTAAGTATGTGTAATCATTCAATTATACAATGTCATGTTTATTTATTTATTTATTTATATACTAATTTAATTTAAAGAATATTTTACCCAAAAATTATTGATGCCCAAACAAATTTAAAGCTCTAAAATAATGTAGGTTGAAATAAAATTCATGCCAGTTAAGTCTCTATAGTTATGATAACCAACTTTATGTCATATAATTTGATGGTGTGGCTAGTTATGATGATAGCATTTCACAATGTCATCATAATTTTTTCTCCAACCTCTTCCACCATAGAATCAAATAATGAACATGTTTATGAAAAAATTCATGGGCATTGGAACTCCCAACAAACTCGTAAGTGTCCTACACGGTCACACCATAACATATGACAAATTAGTACTTAGGTTGTCTGAGGAATCTAGGAAATAAAATGGAAAATAAAATGACATATTGGGTGGGTCCAGTAACATTGATTGCACCTTTAAAGAATGAGAAGCGAGAGCCATGAACCTAGGTTGTGGCTAACATCTTTCTCCCACTTTGAATCTAAACTTCAATTCAAAGCCATAGATCCAATTATGCCTTTAAATTTGTAAGATATTTAACCAATTTTGATAGCAACTTTCCATCTTATGTAATTTTCCACTCTATAGTTTTGTCCACTTTAACTCTATAATTGAGTATTAATATATGTTTTTTTTCTTCTTTTAATCAAGGTATCCTCTCAGCAGGGACGATGATGAAAACTATTGAAAGATGGTCATAAAAATAATCATGAACTCCCTTGCTCCCAAAATAATTGATACATTTGAAAAAAAAATTTGCTCCAAAATACTAACTTATTTCAAATTTTATTATAATATAATTTTTTTTTTCAATTGTATAATGTAATCAATACAAATTTGTATCACTCACAATTTAACGTTTAAACCTAACATTCTTAGTAGGTACAACATCTGAGAGGTTGTGTTGGCCTGACAACGAAACAAAATTCACTGACAGGAGATTTCATGTTTTGTTAAGCAACCTACATATAACTCAACATTTCACTTTTATTCAGCATCCTCATACCAACAATCAAGCAGAGGTCACAAACAGGGTTTTCTTGAGGGGCCATAGACGGAGGTTGGAAAGCGTAAAGCTAAACTGGGAAAAATAGCTCCATCACATCCTATGGATGTATATGAAAATCCCGCCATATTCTTCCACGAGAGAAATACCCCTTTGACTACGTCAAAAAGGGTGTGATCCCCGTTGAGGTATAAGAGATACATTATAGAATCTTACACCCGTTTTCAAGGGAGGACAACAAAGACGGGTGTAGAGATGGACGGATGTAGAGAAGAACTGGATATCCTCAAAGAGATTTACGTCTAGGAAATACTAAGAGGGGGTATAGTAAAGCAAAAAATAACATCAAAGTATAACATGAGAGTGATTCCCAATACTTATCCTACTGAAGGGTGATATAAGAAAGAAAAGTGTCGTCGAAGGAAAACTAGCTCTCAAGTGGAAATGGTCATACTGAGTCATACCGACACTGGTAGAAGGACATATACCCTTGAGACACTTACACGCGAACCCATCCCCAAAACTTGGTACATAAATAAGTTGAATTTTTACATCTAATGTGTAAGACAAACCATGAGTTATTTCTTTGATCAATATAAAGATTTTATATACTTTTTTCTTCTATTTTTTTCTCTCATTTCTTTTATAAATGTTTTACACAATGTATGAAAAACACGTAATAATGAACTTTACAAAGGTCTCTGCCTACCCCAAGAAGGGAAATATAAATCCTAAGCCCATAACTCCACTATGATGGTTCGAGAACCTCACTCGATCGGATAGCCACCATCGAGATGAATGGTCCTGTGAAGAGTTCCACCATCTAAGTTTTAAGCAGGGAAAAATTGTAAAGCAAGGAAACCCTTGTTCGAGAAATTCATAACAAGAAGGAACATGATAGGCATTTAAGAAAAACAAGCTACATAAAGGGAGCGTAAAACTTAAATACACAAAATAAAATCGAGAACATATTATTCAGTTGTATGTTCAATATACAATAAATTGGACTGAGAGTACATTCCATGGACCAAGGAAACAAATATATTACATAAATGATGAAAATGATCAATCCTTTAGTATCATTTTTCCGTCAACCACGTCATTCTCTAGATCTTCCCTTTAACTCACCTGTTTAAGTCTAGGATATAGGATGACAACCTGATCCAACACATTCTAGAAATCATTTTTTGTCGCATCAAGAAGGGGGTCAATAGCCTGAGCCTTCTCCTTTAGCCTATTTTTTCCTTTGCAACAATCCCTCTTTTTCTTAAAGAAGAGATTGAACACTCTCTTCCACTACATAGGGCTACTTCACCTTTGACTCACATTCATCCTTTTCTTTTTCCAACTTTTTGGAGATAAATCTCATATCTTCGTTGAACTTTTTTAGCTTCACTTTAAACAGATTCACATATTTCCCATACTTCTTCAACTTCTCCCTTACCTCTGACAACTTCACCCAATATCTATCACGATCTATCTCCCCTTTTAACATTCCTTTTGAGTTTGGTAAAAAGCCAGTAATCAAGAATCAATCATGTTTTGAGAAGATTTAAGGTTATTTCTTCAACTGAAGTATTTTTATTTGTAGTTTCTCCTCTTCTGTGGAAAATTCATTATTTAAAATAAACATCAAGTAGTTCATAATGAGAAGCCATGACACATAAGGGATTCATTTTGCAACAAATTATTGGAGGCACAATAACCCAATGTCTTCCATCATCTTTTTTGTGTACCTCTAATCGCTACCAAATTGTGAACTAATTTCATGTAAACTTTGTCTCTCTCAGCATTAAAAAGCTCATTTATTTGAGGTTTGAATATAGTGAGAATACCTTATGGGTCCCGTATAGCTGCATAAAAGTTATTCACCTTTAACGCCACCAACTTCATGCAACACATGGCAACAAAAATGATTTATCATTGCCTAGCTCTCCCAACCTTTCCTCATTATTTTGTGAATGTGCATAAATTATCTCCCGAGCCTCATTCTTTGGATTAAAAGGGGACCATAATTATCTAAAATTAATATGGCCTTATAAATAACTAGGGTTTTGAAAAAAAATATATATACATGTGGTACTCGTATCTCGATCAATTAACATTGTCCAATACAAAAAAAATCACCATTAAGTAATATCATTCAAAACATTGGAATAAATGAGATGTTATCCCTTAATCTTTAACCATCAATGCCTTCATCCTACCTATTTTTCTTTCTTCTTCTGAATTCTCGATCACCATTGTCTTGAGTATGTCCACTCTCAAACACTTGTTCACACTACCAGCTTCTCCAAATAAGTTGTATTCAGCTCAAAAAGTTCTCCAATCGTTATCCTAATTTATGTAATTAGTAGAAAAGTTCACATGTAATTCTTTTTATAAGTGATCAAGAATATCATTAAAAAAATATAACATCCCAAGCTTTTTATATTTAAAGTAAACATGAACCTTGTCACCTTCACAACCCTCAAAATTCCATCCATTGTTTAAAGATTCTTGGATATTGATATCTACCCTAATTTTCATGTATTTTTTCCATGACCCCTAATTATTTTGTTCATCATATTTGATATATTTACCAATAAGAATTTCAATTTATATTCCCATAAAACCAAATAGGAGACGATGAATCCAAATTTCTACTTCATTCATAGCTATTGTGAGAGACTCTTTCCTAAATTTTGAATCCAAAATTTCTACTTCATTCATAACTATCACGAGAGAAACATTCTCGAATTTCAATTTCTAGAGTATCAACAAAAAAATTTAAAGAGCCAAAGGCTCCTAGATTCACTTTCTCTCCATGTTCCAAGTGTAGTAAAATCGGAAAAAAAACTTGTTTTCATCCATGGCTGAGATGATCACACATTGATCTGGTTGCTAAAATGATGTTAGTCGCGGGTTTAGATCATGGAATCCAATGGGCTTATTTGTCAGTAAGAAAATAACTAGGTAAAGATCAAGTAGCTTTTTAGGTGTCGGGATGGCAGGATCGAAGTTGATTTGACTTGTTCCAACAATGACAGAGATTATGGGTAATTGTACTATAATAGAACCTCTCTCTCTCTCTCTCTCTCTCTCTCTCCCTGTGTGTGTGTGTGTGTGTGTATGTGTGTGTGTCTCTCTCTTACTTTTCATTTGTAAAACTGTTGAATTCGTAGATTATGCGATCAATATGTTTGGTAAAACTTTTGTTGATAACATTTTGAAAACGGTTTTGTTGTGTCGATTATAATCCATTAGATTGTAGTTGTATTTTCAAATCAACAAAACCATAGAAAATTCTAAACAAAATTGATTGCACACAAGTTGTTCGATAATTTGTCTCAATTAAGTTTTTGTGTATTTTGTCATTGGAAATAGCCTCCACCTTTAGCTATATCTTTTAAACTATTGTTTTTTAAAACATATTGATTGATTTGTCTATCATTATCTTCAGTTGACTTTCATATACGCATATCCGAGCTTCTTCATAGCAATTCGATTTAGACAATTCGATTCGGGTCACTTCTACTAACCGTTAAATCTTTCAAAAAAAAATTGTAAAGTTTTTTAACTTGGGATATATTCATCTGCTCTCTAGATAAGTCACCTTAATTTAACAAGTGGTATCAGAGCTCCGGTTAATTCCATGCTTCAATATTCACTTATTAGAAAGTGGCTACCTGTTAGCTAGAATTCCAACGTTGGAGAAGAATATATTATTTTCGACGAAGAAGTTGAGAAGGCGTAGTCGAAGAAGACTTTTTTTCGAAGAAGGTTTGGTCTTGGACTTAGATTGGGTTCAGATCCAATTTTCAACAAAGGTGTCCTTTTGGAGTTTCATTCGACGAGCGTGATTCAAATTAAGGCTCATAACCGTTTTTGGCCTTATTTGTTTTCTTGAGAAGACGCGTGGAAAGAAGTAAGTAGCGAAGCCCATGCAAGCGAGAACATGTCATCTTTTGGGAAAGAGACTGTTCGTTACCGTTATTTTTTACTTTTTATAAATAGGGATCTTAGTGATTAGGATGAGGGTGTTCCATTTTGTATAAAAACTCACATATTATTCAAAGTATCTGTGTTATTAAGAAATGAGTTCCTGAGTGCAATGTACGTGTGATCCATATTTTTATACTTTTGTATTAAATCATTTATAATTCTGTCATTTACTTCCTTTGTAAATTTACTTTGAAGTTATTTACATTGTCATTTATATTTTTGTGTTTCTTTACAAACGTCAACATTATTTTCAACGAAAAGAGCATTGTCGAAATGTTCATAAGTGATAAAACTTGAAGAGACTAGCGCTTGTTTATCGATTTCGACGGTAATCAAACATATAGAATTTGAAAGACTAACGCTTGTTTACCGATTTCGACGGTAAATAAATTGGCACGCCCAGTGGGACAGATGCTTAATTTTTCTAAATATATGGCTTACATGATTTGATTTTTTTGTCCAACATTAACTATTGAGTTTTCAAATTTGAAAAAATATGATTTTGAAGAAGAAGACGTGTCGGCTAACACATGATCAATAAAGTTGCATTGTCATTAGATAATGACCACATAAAACTGAAAAATTACATATAATCAATGTTGTAATAAAGCTTTAGTTTTTAAGTATTGCAAATAATTTATAATTTAAATGACTATTTTGAAAAAAAAATCAAATCATTAAAAAAATTAAACAAAACAAAAAGTTGATCTAAATAATATATAAAAAGTTTTATAGATATTCTTTTAACCTTTAAAAACAATTTTGGTCTTAGTGAGGAGGGTAATGCAATTATTAGTTTATTACCATACATTTTATAACAAAATAAAATAATAACTAGTTTCTTTAATCAAACACCGTTGATAGTTGAAAATAGGGATGTGCATGGATTGGGTAAACTCTATAAAATTCACATAAATCGGCCCAAAAAAATGGATTGGGTCGAGTCATTTGGTGAAAAATCATTCAAAATAATTGGGTTATAGATAAACTCACACCCAACCTAAAAAATTCATGGGTTATTGAGTGACTATTTTTAGTCATTTTTATAATTTGATTAGTGATAACTTTGATGTCTTCAATCTTGGTTGCTTCAATTACAACCTTTTGAACATCTTCTATTTTATAAATAATAATTTTAACTTACTTAGGATTTTATACTTTGATTATTTTGATGCTAATTCTTGTAAGTTGTATGTATTTTATAAATTCTATGTATTACTTAAACTCTATTTTATAAATAATAATTTTAACTTATTTTTAGGATTTTGTATTTTGATTATTTTGATGCTAATTCTTGTAAGTTGTATGTATTTTATAAATTCTAGGTATTACTTAAACGTAACTTTGGTTTTTGTAAATATGATTATGAGAATTTTATTGTGCATTTAGATATTTGATGTTTTAAAAAATAGCGGTAGTATGTCAAATTATTTATTAAGAAAAAATGTGACAAATCATTCATAATTATATAAGGAAGAAAAAATAAAGAAAAAAAAGTTCAGTAACTCACTATCCAACCCAATCCAACTAATAAATTTGTGATTTTATCCAACCTGATCCAATGATGACGTGGATGATCATTTTACCTCACCCAAATTGTTGTACCTATATAGATTAGGTCATGTTTTTGGCTAAATTCAACTCAAACCGACTCATATACATCCCTAATTGAAAGGAGATATGATTACAAAGCTTTAAGTTTAAATCGAGAGCATCTTACTTATTCACGTTTAAGATAAAATAATTATCATTAAGATTTTGTTTGGAAATTTAAAGAGAAAGGGATGCGATTACTTTGAATAATGATGGAGTAAAAAAAATAAGGAATTAGGTGAGAAGAATTTTGAAGATTTAATTTTATTCATAATATAAAAATCTCATAATTTGAGAAAACTAAAAAATTGTATAGGACTAATATAAAACTTTCAATTATAATTTATGTTGCTATAATATTTTGAAAATTTAAAAATATATTAATGAATATTTTTATTTATTATTCTATTTAAAATCATTCTTTTAAAAAAAATAAAAATCCTATTTTTATAAAAAAAATTTTTTTCATAAACCCGATCATCTAACTCAGAAACAAAACATAAATTATCTATTGAGGGAGAGGTTTGTCGCCTATTATGGTCCTCCCCGACTTGAGGATTAGTCTCTGCAATTACGCATAGAGAATACCTAATTTATTAAAAAGAACATAAGTTATTGAATTTAAAATAAATAAATAAATAATAATAAAAGAAAAAAAAACATGGCTTAGCTCCTCCATAGACAGTCCAAATCATCACAAAAATATAATAATAACATAATATTGTGTAAGTACCCATCTCTTATAACATTTATATATATAGATAGATATTTATATATTTATATATATACATAAATATATATATATATATATATATATATATATATATATATATATATATATATATAAATATATATATATATATATATATATATATATATATATATATAAATATATATATATATATATATATAATATATATATATATATATATAAATATATATATATATATATATATATATATATATATAAATATATATATATATATATATGAATAAATTCGATACCAAACGCATGTTCATGGCAGAAGCACCGAAGATGTTGTTTCCTTCTATGGCTTTGATTTTCTTTTCCAGGGCACGGGGCCTATCTGCAGCAGGATCTGAAAGTACCTTAGGCTTTGGTTGATCAGGCATATAGAATGCATCATACTGGTCATCTCCAATCTCGGATCCATGATGAGTAGAAGTATCAGAAGGTTCTGCACGGTCTCCATCTCCTTTGCCTCCTACTGGTATCTGAACCAATCTCTTCTTGGTGGGGACATAACTTTCGTCTTGGGGATTCAAACCTGGTGCGCCATCATTCCTTCTTGCCCTAGCTTCTTCCTCCTCACTCCTCTCTCTCTGAGCGATTGCAAGCATTGTCTCCAACAGTTGATCCATCTTCTCCTGGATCGTATTGATGTTTGTCCTCATGGTAACCTGGTTGGCCTCCACTTGTTCTAATGTCATCTTGTATTTGCTTCGCGTCTCGTACCGGTGTCGATTAGTCAGTGTGGCTGGATAAAGGGTAAAAAGGTTGGGTAAGTTTTTTTGATTTTCATGAAGTGTGATGCATAATGCGAATGTTATGCATATTTTATTTCTAGGGAGTCATTCGAGTTTCATTAGTTGTTAGTAATTCGAAGAAACAAAAAATACTTATAATAGCAATAATGGAGTAATTTTTAAACGTCATTCATTCCAATACATAACATAGAGGTCCAAAAAGGTCATAATTCAAAAGTACATTTGTTAAAGAAACAAAATACAAGACATAAGCAAATTAAACAACTGGCTTTCTGGCCTGAAGCTCTTCTAGTTCCTCATTGAATCTCTTCAACAACCCTTTGCAGAGCAGAACGAAATTGATTATGGCTGGAGGAGTGTTATCTTCTTTCAACTCTTCGACTGCATCTCTCAACCTCCATGGCAACTCTTTAGCTGCCCAATTACAGAATCCTACTAGCCCATCGAGTTTTGCACGAAACTTATCCCTGTCCCCTTGTAAGAAGTTTATGGTCTTCTTAAAGGATTCATAATCTTCAATCACATAGTCTCGCTCTTTTAACCATATGGAGCTGTCTTGGCGTAACGACTCTAGCTGGTTCTTCCAATAGCTTACAGACTCCCTGGCATCTCTTACTTCTCGATATTTCTCCTCCCATACCATGGGTGACACCCTAGAGGCTTCAGTGGCTATTTTCTTGAGTCGGCGCTCCTGATCTACTTCAGCTTTTGCATGACGAACAGAATTGGTGAGTTCTTTTATCTGAGCCCCAAGTGTATCCCTTATTGTCTTGTTCTCCTTTGTGGCTAGATGCCACCAACGCTCATTGTCTTGACATTCTTTCTGAGCTTGTCATAGTTGACCCTTAAGAGTATCCAAATAATGATTAGCCTGTTCTAATCCCACTTTGATCTTCTTTCTCTTATGCTCCTCCTTGTTGAACTTTTCCACGTGGGCTTGAAGTTGTGCTTCTTTTCTCTCAAGCTCCCACTTCATATTATTTTTCTCATTGATGGTTTGTTGGAGTTTTGTCTGCAGCTCTTCATTCTCTTTTTCTAGCTTTGCCATGGTGTTCTTGAGTTCCTCCATTTCTTCAATAGGGACATGGGTGAGCTTAGGTTCAGGAAGAGGTATAGGTTTCCGAATGACGAATGGCATTTTAATTATATGCACCCTTTCCTTTACCCACTGAAAATATGGTTCTTTTGTAATCCCATTTGCTCTCCCTAACTTAGCTTTTCCTTTTCGATTGACATTTTTCCAAGCTTCTTTGATTCGCTGGAATAAGCTAGGATTCTCAGCCCCAAAGTCAAGTAACAAGAAAGCTTCCAAAGAATTTGCCTCTGGAGGGCCTTCCATTGGGTAACCGAGTTGTCTGAGTGATAGAACTGGATTAGCATTCACACATCCTTGAGTTCCAATGAGCGGTAGATTTGGGAAATCTCCACAACTGAATATGATGTCTATGTTGATATATTCTTTGGAGTACCAAGAGAGATCTTCAGATCGTAGTGATCCCAATCTCTGAGGCCAACTAACATCTGACTGTTCAACCCAAGCACCTGTCTTCGGAAGATGTTCTAGAAACCATTGATACAATAAAGGAGCACAACAAATAATCAATCCCTTCTTCTTTGTATACCTATGACTTATGTGATAATAGACATCGGCTAACAAAGTGGGTACTGGGTTCCCAGTAAGGAAAACACAAATGGCAGTCACGTCTACGAAACCATCCATATTAGGGAATAGGACTATGCCATAGATAGCCAATGCAATAGCAGAGTAACAAGCATCCCAACTTTCTGCCTTCAATAGGGTATGAGCTCTTTCCAAAAGAAAACTTAGTGAAAACCCTTTGGTATTTCCTTTGGTCTCTAAATTGTCTTTTGCTTCTTTTTCATCCATTGTAGCGCACTAGCAATGTCCTCGAGGGGCAAAGATTCATTTGTCCCTTCAAATAGTGACTTGTCCTTCATAGGAATCCTAACAAGACGCTCGAATTCTTCCAACGTTGGTGCTAGCTGGAAGTCTTGGAATGTGAAGCATCTTAAAGGTAAGTCATAAAATTGGGCTAAAGTGATCAAGGTTGTATGGTCCACTTGTTGATTGAGGATGCTAAGCAAATTGCCATAATTCTTTCCAAAGTTGATTATGTATACGGGGTGCATCTGAGAGACCAGGCTACGTAAGCTCCTTAGGTCGGGATCTTTGAACTTGAAGGAGTAAATGTTTCTTTTGCTTGATTCCATGTTTCTTGAATTCCTGCAACTCATGATACTCAGATTCCTTGGAAATAAAATAATATGAATGCTATGCTATGAATGATATTATGCGTGTCACATGTAGGTTGATATATAGGTCATGCGAGTGGGTACTCTTGGTTACTAAACAAAACCCTTTTGGTAGAATGCTAAAGGTAACAAGTTCCCAAAGTCATCAATCAATATCTAGGAAAGTTATTGTCATGATGAAAACTCATCTACAAATAACATCCCCAAACAAAGTTTCATCTGGGTGAGGCCTTCGTATGGTCCCAAAGAGGAAAACTCCTAGTGGGCCCATACTACACAACTCTCGAGTCCAAGGTTCTAATAAGGTTCTCAGAGTCATAGATCTAGGTTGGGAATACCACTGTAAGGTAGTAATACGCCCAAGGGATCTCATCTGATTGGGGATTTCGTATTAACCTAATAAGTCTGAGACTTTTCAGGTAAATACTACATAACCACCAGATATAATGGGTTAAAAGGTCCCTAGAGTCATTGATCCAACTTGAGAATACTATCGTCGTGACGAAAACTCGTCGGGCAATAATATTTCAAGAGAATCTCCTCTAGGCGGGGTCTTCGTTTCTTCCCAACAAGGAAGACTCCTTGTGGGCGCCCACTACGCAACCACCAACTTAATCTTATGGTTTTTCTCAGACTCGGGTAGAGGACAATCTCATAAAGTATCACCAACCATAGAACCCCAAATAGGACATAATCAATAAATCACAGTAATTATAATCATGACAGCATAATAATAACAGAATAAATAACAAACAGATAAAATTAACACACAATACATTAACTGAACTAAGTTGGGCTTCACTCTCTCTTGCTTGGAGCTAGTCCCCAGCAGAGTCGCCATCTGTCGCATCTCGAAAAATACGATTCCTCGCGATGGTCGCGGAAAAAATTACGTTCGAACAGAGTCGCCACCGAACTTTATTTATCCTAATGAAGGAATAGGAAAATATCGATAAAACCTTTATGAAAATGGAATAATGGTCGTCGCAACCATATTCGGGTTCGGGAGTGGATTACGTAAGGGGAAGGTATTAGCACCCCTTATGTCCGTTGTACTCAACGGGAACCTTTTAGTTCTAATTTGCGTTTCGAGTGTTAATTTATGTTTGTTTGTTATCTTTGGGTTATAAAATATTGAAAATAGAAATGGATGAGAACCTTAGAAAGGAGAAAGGGGAGGTTTTTTATTAGTGTGCTCGCGAAGATACAACAATCTCCTGCCTACGTATCCTTATGGTATAATAAGGAAATCAGAGCATTCGTAGTTCGGGGAACTACGGTTGGTTGGTGTTTTTTAATGAACAACTGTTTAGATCGCGTTCTAAAGGCTAAACGCTGGCTTGTCTACTCTCGGCGGAGGCTTAAGCATTGGTTTGTTGTGCGCATTAGAAAGGATTAAATAGTGTTCTTTTTGAAAAGAGTTTTGATCACACGAGGGTGACAAGTTGAATTAATATGTTGGGTGTTTTGTATGATTGGTTATGTTGAGATATTTTGGTTGGATGACGATTACTCGGATGGTCGAGTAAGACAATTCGTATCCTAATAGTCGGGAAAGGGAGTAGAAGACTCTAGACCACATTCTTTTTCATCCTCAATTATGGAAAAGATTTAATAATAATTAAAGTGTCTTGAACGGATGACGAATACTCGGATAATCGAGTAAGACAACTCGTATCCTAATAATCGGGAAAAGGAATAGAAGACTCTAGACCGTTTTCTGTTTCATCTGAATATTTATGAAAACTAGATTATATAAGGTTGATGTATTTTAGCGTAGACGACAAGTACTTGAATGGCTGAGTAAGACAACTCATATTCAAGCATTTGAGAAGAGGAATTGAAAACTCAAGACCATCTCCCTTTTCATATAGTATTGATATGAAAATGATTTGATTAGGTTATATGTTTGTAAAAAATGACAATTGTTCGACTGATCGAGTACGAGAACTCGTATTCAAACAATTGAGGAGTGAAATTGAAAACTCAAAGTCAACTCCCTTTTCATTTAGCTTATTGTGAAAATATTTTGATTTAATCGGAGTTTGAAAGTTGGTATAGGAATGACAATTATTTGACTAACCAAGTAAGAGAACTGGTATTCA
Organism: Lathyrus oleraceus; assembly: GCF_024323335.1. Lineage (NCBI taxonomy): Eukaryota > Viridiplantae > Streptophyta > Magnoliopsida > Fabales > Fabaceae > Lathyrus > Lathyrus oleraceus. Next base: position 391,165,277 of record NC_066580.1, read on the forward strand.
AATAGTCGAGGAGAAAAAAATTGAAGATTCAAAGTTATCTCCCTTTTGATTTCTTGTTATAAAAGGATTTGATTTGTTTGTGCTTAAATGGATTAGAAATGACGACCATTTGACTAACCGAGTAAGAAAACTCGTATTCAAATATTCGAGGAGAGGAGTTGAAAACTCAAAACCATCCCCTTTTTCATTTTCAAATGAAGTATTGTTTAGATGTGATTAAGTATTTTAACTTTCAATGAAAATACTCGATGTTGGATCGAGGTTTTAATTTTGTGTTTACGAGTGGAGTGAATTTTATTTTAGTGAATGATTTATCTAATCGATTAAAATCGAATAGGTCTCATTGTAAGGAAGCCCAAGAGTAAGCCATGTGAGGTTGATGGCGATGCTTTTACAAGCGATCGACTTACAGAGGTATTTTGAAAATGGGCTCGACCTTGAATCGAGAAGTATGTGATTTATTTTGAAATCGGCTCGGATTATTTTAAAATCGATGAAAGCGACGTGATTTTGTCACAATTATAACATATCATTTCGTGTATACTCAAGGTTCAATATAAACAAATAGATAAAGAATAATCATGCACATACACTCCTCAAGATAAATAAACATCTAAATTATGAAGGTCATTTGTGATTCTATAATCAATTAATTAATTGAATGTTTAACGAATTATTTTATTTTAATTAAATAATAAGTAGTAATAATTAAAAAAAAGGAATATAACCAAATAATTAAATATTAATAATGATAACAACCATATAATTGTATATTTACTTTTAAATAATAATAATAGTAATATAATTACATATTTACTATGTATATATATATAAATATTAACAATGGTATAATTATAATTTCGAAAATAAAATAAAATAATATTAAAATAGTATAATTATAATTTCGAAAGTAAAATAAAATAATATTAACAATGGTATAATTATAATTTCGAAAATAAAATAAAATAATATTAACAATAGTATAATTATAATTTCAAAAATAAAAATAAAATAATATTAACAAAAGTATAATTATAATTTCGAAAATAAAATAAAATAATATTAACAATAGTATATTTATAATTTCGAAAATAAAATAAAATATTATTAATAATAGTATAATTATAATTTCGAAAATAAAAATAAAATAATATTAACAATAGTATAATTATAATAAAATAAAATAATATTAACAATAGTATAAGAATAATTTCGAAAATAAAAATAAATAAATCGAAGCATTGTTTTATTCTAAACTGTGGGGGTGTTATCAGTAAAACGAATATGGGCCTAAGAGCAAAGGCAAACCCAGGAAACTCATCTTTTGGATGGTGACAAGTGTCCAGGGTTGGTGACACTTGTCACCACTATCCTCACACTTTCATCCGCCATATTAAAACAAAAATGGGAAAATAAAACATCATTCTTCAAGAGTTTTTCTCTCTCTAACTCCTAAAGCAGATGTACGCTCTGCAATTACACACTCCCTCTCTCTTTGACCTATCTGCCGGAGAAGAAGGTGGCAGGCGACCATCCACGGTGGCGCCACCCCTCTACTCCGGCGAACAAACAAAAATTCCACCTTCCCCATTAAAATACTCTCCTGAGTTTGAATCTGAACTCAGATTCTTCACCACTATCCCTAATCGTCCGGATCGGGGACGTCTAACTAAAACCCTAAGACCAAAATCAAACCAACAATAGTGAAGGTCTCCCCCAATTAAACATGGATTCCTCTCAAGTCTGCAAGGTGAGTACAAAGGTGAAGCGAAGGAAAGAAAAGAAGAGATAAAGGAGAGAGGAGTATACTACCTCGGAATTAGTCTGAAGGGCGCACCTCCGACGAGCTTAGGTAAACCACTTCTTCCTTCTTTCTGTTTTCGTTTTTTAGGTTTTTTTTTAGAAAAATGCTATGTTGTTCTTGCTGTTGTCGTCTGTTGTTGTGTTCTTATGTTCTTTTAGGGTTTTGAAAAAAAATAACTTTGCCTTGCAGTTGCTGTTCTTGTTTCTTTGAAAAGAACTCTGTTGTGTTTATGTTGTTCTTGAGGCTTTTTGAGAAAAAGTTGCTTTTATGTTGTTGTGGTTTTGGAGTTAACAGAGAAAAAAATTACTTTGAAAATTTCTTCTGGATTTCAAAAAAAACCTCCGTTACTGTTAATTAGTTTTGTGGTTTTTATACATGAATGTTGGTTTCTGTGAGATAACTTGTTGGATCCTATTTCCAGATTTTGTGGGATGATTAATCTATGGATTTAAAGTTGTTTATTTGGATAATGCAGTGTGTTTCTGAGCGCTTCCTTTGATTCATTGTGTAACATATTAATCTGTTCTTTCTATTAATTATTTTCCAGCTTTTTAAGTGCTTATTTGATAAGCTGTTTTTAATTTTGAATTGGTTTTGCAGGTGAAGTGATGTTGATGCTGATTGATTGAAAAAGGGGGTTGTTATTCAACAGGTTTTGGAAAAGTTCTGAAGAGTTGGTTTTGAATTGGGAACTTCCCAAAAGAGCTTTTGGAAGAGTCTGTGAAATTTGCTTCAAACTGCTGTGTTTACAGCTTATTCTAATTTTTTTAATAAAATTATTTCTGATGTAACAGAGACTTTTTGGATTATGAATTTAGGGATTGCTTGTAACATGTACAAACTTAATTTGGAATTTCTCTTTTTGGACAGTTATGTAATTGTTTTGGATTATTAGGAATTTTTGGAATAAATTTTAATTATGTAATTACCTTTTAAGCTTTTCAAAATTTAACTCAATATTTATTTATGCTAATCAATTTCAACTTTTAAAAACAACATATTTCTGACTTAAGTAAAATGACTTAATTTTCAAAACAACAAATTTCTAATTTAAGTATAATGACTTAATTTTAAAAAACAACAAATTTCTAATTTAAGTATAATGACTTAATTTTAAAAACAACAAATTTCTAATTTAAATATAATGACTTAATTTTAAAAACAAATAGTAATTTAATTAAAAAAAACAACACAATTCTATTTTAAATACAAAAATCTAAATATGGAACTTTTTAATTTAAAAACAACACAATTCTATTTTAAATACAAAAATCTAAACATGAGACTTTTAATTAAAAAAACACAATTCTACTTTAAATACAAAAATCTAAACATGGGACTTTTATTTTAAAAAAACACAATTCTATTTTTAAACACAAAAATCTAAACATGGGACTTTTAATTTTAAAAAAAAAGCACATACATGTTTCTAAAAATACAAATTTAATTTGGGAACCCATGAAGAACTTAGAACTTGGTATAAATACTTGGAACGTGTAAATGGACTAGTAAATAGTGATCATAGAAATAATAACATGGCTTTTAATACTTACTAATAAAAAAAATAGGTTTTGGATTAGTAATGTAAAAAGATTCAAACCACATTTTAGATTATGAACACACTTATGCAAATGGGCCTTTGAAATAAAAAGATCTCATGGGTAAACTACAAATGGCCGGACAAAATTGGGGTATGACAGTACTCAACTGAAAAAAAACCAACAGGTGAAATGGAAACCAAACCGAAGCAGAAGAAACCAAATTCGATGCAACCCAAAGAAGATGAATGCTGGAACAACTTGAAAAGCTTCGCACCACCGAAGTGAGAAGCTAAATCGAATCACCTGAGATTTGGATTAAGAGAGATGGAAAAGAAGATTGATTGTTTAGATAGGGTTGAGGATTGATACATTAGAGAGAGACCAATACATTTGTTAAAGTTGTTTATGATGGTATTGTGTTTGTAAAACTTTTAGTTTAAACTTAGAGCATATTACTTATTCACGTTTAAGATAAAATAATAATCATTAAATTTTGTTTATAAATTTAGAGGGAAAGATTTTGTTTGTAAATTTAGAAAAAAAAATGGATGTGATGACTTTGAAAAATAGAAATTATAAAATAAAAAGAATTGAAGGAACTAGGTGGGGAGATTTTGAATATTTAATTTTATTCATAATATAAAGATGATTTTTTTTAAATAACCATTTTTTTCAATTTAAATACTAAAATAATCTATTTTTCAAATTAATTACCAAAATAACCATTTTTCATTACTGATGCGCCAGTTGAACTGACGCATCTAATTAGCATTCAAAGGAGACACTCAATCCATTGGCGCATGCATGCTGCCAAGCATGTTAAGGGTCCAGATGCATTGGCGCATGCATGTAGGCATGTGAGTGTGCGCCACATGCATTGACGCATGCATGTGCCATGTGTGTGTGACGCCTAGGGCAATGGCGCATGCATGTGTGTGATATATAAATACAATGCGTATCTTCCATAATTTTTCACACAACTTCTTACTCTCCTTCCATTTTCCTTCAATCTCCTTCAATTTTATTTTCTTTAACCATGTTTGAACTTTCATATATTCACAAGAGAAATATTGATTTAATCTTTTCAGTAATGCAACCTCCGATAAAGATCCGACTTTGGAATATAGAAACGTTTGAACGTCTTAATAGAACGTTGAACCATTGGTTAGATAAATAAATTGCAGAGGGTGAAAGGACCAGAAGAATTCAATGACTTGAGTCCACGTTCAACCAAAATGGAGAAGTTCGTGTATGGGTGGATATTAAGACTAACATAGACGTTCACAGAATGATGTATACTATGTTCAAAATTGTTCTAATGGTTGTAATCACATAGTTATGTTATTTATGTGTTGTATTTGTTAGTAATGGTATTTTATTTGTTGTAGAAGGAGAAGAGTGATCCAAAACGCAGCTGAATTTAAAAATTTCTCCTTTAGTGATCCTTACGAATGGGCATGATCAGTGATAGAATCGTTACCTCTTGTGGCGATTGAAACCTTTGATGTAGATCTACAGAGCGATCACGAACGTTGAATGGTGACAACACCTCTACTCAGTCCACACGAACGGATTCCTTCAATCTCAGTGCTAGTTGCTGCAAATGAAGGCTTTGAGTGTGTGTGTGTGTGTGTGTGTGTGTGTGTGTGTGTGTGTGTGTGTGAGAGAGAGAGAGAGAGAGAGAGAGAGAAACGAAATTACAACTGCATTAATGCTTCTGGATAAGGGTTCTATTTATAGAACCACTTATGTGGGCTGTAAGCTAAAAAGTCCACTTAAGTGTATGTGGTCCATATCTTATGATATGCCAAAATCACTTAAGCGTGTGGTACCTTACCATATTTCGTATTCTACTTAAGTACACCGTACCTTACGATGTTCTACAATTCACTTAAGTGCACCGTACCTTTCGGTGTTCCTTAGTTACTCTATCTCTCATCAATCCGTCCTTTTGTGTGTGACCCTGTAGGTTTTTGCGGCATTCACAATTATATTAAATCACGTATTTAACATAATAAATAGTGAACGGTATCTAGCAACACATCACTACTACCCAAGACACGAAAATGTCATGTGATTTGACAAATCCTTTTGTGATAATACTTATGCGTACAATTACCCTTTTTCCTTTATGTCTATATTGAACACAAGGCATAGACCGTGTCATCCTTGTCCAGTTCAATATTGGGCCTGTAGACAGCTATCCTGTTACGCAGGATGGGCAAATTCCATCTAGGTCACTCATGTCCCTCAGCATGCTTCGTGGAGTACCCATCAACTGTCTTTATGGTCATCCAATTATGGACAATGTTTGATCAACAATAAGGCACTCGACTCTACATCTAGGGTCTATAGTGGTTTCAGGTCGAAGGGTGGTATACACCATTATCACTATGAGAATAACTTATGACACTTTGCATAACATTCTATATAGTATTCTCATAGCGAGTCAATCCAGTATAAATATTACTCTTAATATTCATACCTATGTTTAAGACTTGATAACTCTTTATCCATGATCCATGAGATGTGATCATCAGTCTATATACATAATAGTTGTAATGCTTTAATGTTATCCCACTTCACAATAAAGCTCGACTACGGATACTTTTAGAATAATGTACTTATGTTTAATGGGATCTCATGATTAAGTCACACTTGATACATTAAACGGACTAGCTATTCTAAGGACTTTATTAAACAAACATTATAAAGAAAAAGCCTTTTATTATTAATAAATAATTTGATATAAGTACCAAAAGTATTGACCTCTAGGGCTTACACCAACAGTTTGTTGTGTTGTTGTTTATGTGTTGTATTTGTTTGTGATGGTATTTTCTCACAAAGTTATCATATGAAATAAAAGTTGTTTTCAATATAAAGCAAAAGAGTTACAATTAAAATTATCTTGTTGTGTTTGTTCCAACACTGGGACATTTAGTACGATTATGACCGGGATGACGACATGAACTACAGAATCTAACCATTTTGTTCATCGTATTCATTTCGGTTCGAATACGGGTGCTGTTTGGGCGGTCCTTTTCTTTCTTCGTATTATTTCATTGTGCCAGAGAATGTCCCCTTGATATGCAGGCCAATAATCCCCTTTTGCTACCACTGAAAATCTATTTTTGTAAACATTGGAAAGGCTTATGACTTTATAAGCGTCGGATAGTAAGTAGGATGGATCCCGTCGAACCTTTGAACATGCCGCTATAACATGGGAGCAGGGCATACGAAAGGCTTGGAACTTTCCGCAGTCGCACCAACCTATATCTAGTCCCACTCTATAATATCCCCTTAGCATGCCTTCATTGTGATCCATGGACTCAACAACACTGTACCAACCTTTAGTACGGTCAAACGTCGTGACCACATATGTGTTAGCTTTGGCAACTTCCTTTCTAATGAATTTCATTGAAGCATCACTGAACAACTGCCTAGATTGTAACACTGAACTCTATTTGGAACGTCTGGTCTCAAACAAAGCCCCTAGCATGAAATAGGTTGCTTGAACTAAAGGGGTTATAAGTAGGCTTCAAATGCCTTTGAAGACAGAGTTCATTGATTCCACAAAATTTGTTGTCATGTGACCCCAACATTGGCCGTTGTTGTATGCCCTATTCCACTTCTCCAATGGAATATTATCGATCCACCTTACTGCATCTGCGTTTGACAATCTGATGGCTTCGCAGTAGTGTTTGAAAGAAGGTTCTATTAATTCATACCATGCGTTGACAACCTTCTTCCGCAATGTTTTGTCTTTGATCTCTCGCATGAAATTTTGAGTGATATGTCTAATGCAGTAGACATGCATCGACGGAGGATCCTGTCAGCCATTATCAATGTTTTTGTAGGCACTCACTATTGAAGGGTGTCGCTATGAGATCAAACATAATTTAGGTTGAGGAGCAATGTACAATCGGAGATTTTTTAGGAAAAAACTCCATCCCTCAGCAGTCTCCCCTTCAACTAGGACAAAGGCGATGGGAAAAATGTTGTTGTTGCCATCTTGTGTCACTGCCATCATTAGCGTTCCTTTATATTTCCCGTACAACCATGTACCATCAATTTGTATAATAGGTTTACATAAAGCAAAACCTTTGATGCATGGTTGATACGCCTAGAAGACTTAGTGGAATATTCCATTACTAATAGCACAAATCCCATATGGGGTATACGCTGGCAATGTTTACAAATTGACAATAGTTCCTGGAGCATAATGTTTAAGAGTCATCGAGTATTTAGGAAGTTGTTTGTAAGACTCCTCCCAATTGCCAAACATTTTTTCAACTGCCTTAGTCCTAGCTATCGAAGCCTTACTATATGATGAAGTATGGTTGTATTGTGTTATAATATGCGAGATTATTGTACTCACCTTTAACCACGGATTGTCGCAAATGACAGACAAAATTTCATCGCATATTAACTGAGAGTTGAGCTTGCGATGGTCTTGCATTGGGTTTGTGATTAAGTATGTGTGAACTGGACCCACAGAACCAATCTCCCAAGAATCACTCCTCTTCTGGTAAGATGCTGACAATCGGAACAGGCAGAGCTCATTTCGACAATAAATCTTATACCTCAATGCATTAGTTAGATCAACCATATAATCAGCTGATAATTCCATGTGATACTTTTTAATGGCCCTGACACAGACTTCTTTTGTGCGAAATGTGTCTCCTTCTTTCAATGATCCTTGAATTTGCACATAAGGATTGTAAAATATATCTGACGAAGGTTCATCTGCACCCAAATTCAAGCTTGTCATGTGTTGAGGTGGACAATATACATGACTAACTGGTAATGGCTCTTCTTCTTCTTCATCATTGGATCAACCAATAACTCGGCTTCTTCTTCTTCCTCATCAACAACATTGACTTCAGCTTGTTCGTCGTCATCAGTTTCACAAAACACTTGTGACAAATCAACAAACTGAGACACTTGATGTTTTTGTGTTAATATATATAACTTTATATCATTGTACCCAGATTGTTCATGACTGAGAAACATATGCTGAGCATCATCATCATCTCGAATCTTCAACTGATAAAACTTTAAGAACAACAGATTTTTGTAGATGATTTATCCCACCTAAATACACTGCAATTTCGTTTCTATTCTTTGTTTCAAATGTGAAAAATTTGATCGTCAATTTATGGTAAGCCGATTTACTTCTGTGTTGCGAAAACAAAAACCGAATAAGTGATGCTCAAATATTTCACCTTCCGTATGGGCACTGATCATGTAATGAGGTGATGAAGACATTTTTTTAAAATGTAAGTTTAGTCTTTGATGGTGAGTTCATTAATCACATATTATCATGCAATTAAATAGGGTAGATGGTAAAGGTAACGCATGGAGAAGACAAGGCAAGTGTAATGATCATGTAAAGAATATGCAGGATTCCATGCAGAGACAAGACAAAGCAAGCGCCCTTACCAATGGCGCCTGCAAGATTCTTCTGCCCTAATAAGCCAAGACATGCGCCTGCATGATTCTCTGCAAAGATGTTTCTGCCCTAATAAGACAAGGCAAACGC